>NC_056732.1:1037262081-1037324581 GCF_019279795.1 Protopterus annectens | reverse complement strand
AGAGCCAATGATTATCACATCTGTAACACTTCCCAGAATTTCTCCCTAACTACTACTTCTCTGAGGTCAGGTAGGACTTCCCTGAGTCTTACCAAAGCTGACATGGACTTTGGACTCGTGTCCTGTTAGGGGTACTCCAGGTATGAATCACTGTCTGATCCAGAAGACCTACTTTGTACTCCTACTTCTAAATGGCTCCAGTCTGACTTCTCGGATCAGGGCCACTGGATCCAACTCTTGCCCAGGACAGATCTGCATCAGAGCCATCGAAGTCTTGGAGCCAAACAGTTGGCATTGACTCCAACAGCGTAGTATTGGATAAGAGATTGTTGGATCCTTTCCTCCATTTACAACCATCGGCACTTGATAGTTCAGCACTAGTGATAGCTTTGCATCCCAGATGAACAGCTTTGAGGGTTCAGCCACCTTTAAGAGTTTTGGCTTCAACAGCTAGGCTCCATGGATCCATGACAAGCTTAGCATTTGAGGCTTTCAAGAGGGTACTTTCTCAGCCTAGAGAGGGGTCTGCCTTTTCAAAGCCAGAGCCAATCCTCCAGAATAGGATTTCACAGGGACCGCAGCCTGCTGTCCATGTCTCATTAGGATAGCCAGTTTCTGGGAGCCTTGAGTCTGTCCTCCCAAGAGAGATGATGTCAGTATCCAAGTCCTCTCCTGAACAATCAACAAAAGACTATTCGGCAAAAATATGGTCCCTTGTAATTACCACATCAATGGCAACCCCCTTAGCACACAACCTGTGGTGAGAGACCTGGGTACTCAGGCTGACAATCTCACATTCGGCCATCATGTAGCGGCAGTGGTCAGAAAAGCCTTTTACGTGGTTTATCTCATAAGTAAAGTGATTGCATCCAGAAAAAAAGGAGGTTATTACCTCTCTGTACTTCCTCCTTCATTAGGCCTATAATTGAGAATAAAAGCCCCGTTTGGTATGAACCTGTCCAAACACCTGCACCAACTGGAAAGGCCACAGAAACACCTCACAAAGAGAATCCATGGCCTCCAACACCTGTCCAGTGTGGACAGGCTCAAATCACTATCACTCTACTCGGTATCATACAGATTGCTTAGAGGAGATCTGTCTCGCCTCCAAGGCAATATCAGATCCTGCCCTACTAGAGATGCTCCATATCCATAAGTCTAGCTCCTCTTGCATTACCCGCTCAAAAAGCAAGGCCTAAATCTAATGTGCACCATCAACAAAACCTGCTGGAGAGACCGGTTTGTCTCCCAGAGTCTGCCCCATCTCTGGAATAGACTTCCCATACATGTCAAACAGAGTACCTAGCTGACCCTCTTCAAGCGCAGCCTTGATGAGTGGATGGAAAACCACAAATTTGTCCCAGGGGTTCCACCTTTGTCCCTCACTGACAGGGGCGACAGGTGCTGACTGAGGTTTCTTTTTTTGGGGATAAACTCTTGGCTAGGCTTGTAAAGGCTCCAGGGCCATTAGCTGAGTAATCTGCTATGATCCTAATAGTGTCACAGGAAGTACAAGTGTAAGAGGAAACACTTGGATTCCCCAAGGAGTCTCCTACCACTAACACTAATTCTGATTAGGGAGAAGGCTCCCCCAGATCTCCCTCTGATGATATCTTGTTCTTAGAGATTAAGTGGTTGGTCCTCCCTGGTGTCTTCTCTGGAGGAATTAGGCTTTCTCGAGACTTTTGGTTTTGGCCCATCTACTTCTTGGGTGGTCCCCCCTCCCCAGCTGACAAAATAGACCTGATCTCTTCCTAGGTGTGGAAGGAACCAGGCACAGATGAACCTATTCACAAAAAGCCCAACAAGTTTTTGGTTGCTTCCAAAGATTGTCCTATTGGAGCAAGGGATCCAGCAGTAGATTCTGTGGTAGTGATGGCAGCCACTAAGGAGGAGTTTCTGAAATATGGAAGAAAGTTCTTCTGTCTTTCCCCAGTGTAGGGAATCATGGGCATTGGACAGATTTAGGAAGCTTGTATACATCTCATCTACTTTTTCAGTTTGAACACTTAATGACATGGCACATGGCACTCGTCTCCTGAAGGATTTGACAAAGAAAGTTGCAAAATCTCTCCCAGGGACCTTTTTTGCAGATGAAAAGAAATTTAATTCATAGTTTCCTTCCCTACAGTCGTTATCCAGTGCTTGTAATTGCCCCATCTCTAATGCTACAGAGGGTGCATCCTGAGTTACCAGCATAAATATTTCCATAAGAAGGCACACCTGGATACTGCTTTGTGATTTTGTGGAACATTTCAAGATGGCCTTCGTCGTTGCCCCATATGATGGTTCAACTTTGATCCCAAAGTTAATAAGACCATCTCAAGAAATGAGAAAGATGGTAAATCCCTGTCTGCTTTAGTGATCAAATTCTCTACCTCCAAAGGACCTTCTCTAGAATCCAGAAAAGGGAATTTGATTTCATAAACTCCAAGGCTTTGCATCTGACACTTCTGGAGAAGGAGCTCCCTGAGGCAGAGGATGAAATTCTTATGGATGTCACCCAAGGGGCAGAGATGGCCCACTAAACCAAGGCTTCAGGAGTCCTTTCTCATAGAAGCCTTTTCAGTACTCTTGAACAGTTGCCAGACTGTCACACTCTGGAGGCAGTTGGGGGCACTTATCTCTGCTTCCAGCAATCTGAATGCCCATCACTCAAGACAAATGGACGCAGAAGATCATAACCAAAGGCTGTTTCATTCCCTTTCACACCCTTCTTTCATGCCCAAAAAGAATTCCTGATGTTCCACCCTCACAAAGGGAAAAAGTTGCATCAGAAAAAGGAAACTTCTGAGAAATAGAATCATCCAAGATGTCCCTACAGACCAGAGAAGATCTGGAATTTACTCGAGATTCATTTTAGTGCCAAAGAAAAATGGGGACTTCAGGCAAATTTTGGCCCTAAATCGCTTGAAGTTTGTGAAGCAAGCAAAATTCCAGATGGTCATGGTCCAGTCCATTCTTCCATTTCTAAGAATGACTGGATGTACTCGATAGATCTTCAGAATACATATTATTATCATATACAGATGTTGACTAGAATCGCTACATGTTTTACAGGGATGTTAATTTCTACTCCCCCTCCAAGCCACAGTGACCACGGACACTTCCCAACTGGGGTGGGAGGCATTATTTGGGAAAGACTGTCCAAGGCACATGGTCCCAAACAGAGGCCAGTCTTCAGATCAATATTTTGCAGCAGTCCTGCTAGTATTGCAGGCCTTTCAGAACTTGTTTCCTTTGCTTGTGATATCTGTTGATAGTTGTTTGGTACAGCAACAAAGAGAGAGGAACCAAATCTTATCCCTTGTGTCGAGAGGCCATGAGAGTGTGGCAATGGATGATATATTCTTGTTGCATTCTAAGAGCAGTGCATATCTTGCGAAAATCCAATATCCTTGTGAGCATTTTGAGGGGGGGGTCTATCCTCCTACCTCACCAATGGTCCCTCAATCATTTAGTAACAGAGTGGAGTTTCAGCCACTTGGACCGATTTTTTTATAACTTCTCTGCTTCTTCCAAGAACACCAAATGCAACAAGTTCTTTACTATAGTTCCCAAGAGTGGGAATCACCCAGAAATGCTCAAATGCACTCTTGGCCCCTAGAACTCATTTATGCCTTTACCCCATGAAGATGATGATGAAGATCGCTCTCATCCTCATAGCCCATTATTTGCCTCATCAAGTTTGGTTTCCTTTCCTCTGGCCTCATCTAGTCCACCCTTCTTGGGTGCTGGGCCCAGACCCAGATCTTCTAACTCACCCATTGATGTTGCATCACTCGGACAGTCAGTCCCTCAAACTGACCACATGCTTTTTTGCACCTTTTCTAGTGTGGAGCCACCTGTTCCACAATCAAGGTACAGTTAGCTGCAGTGCCATCTTTCCATATGGGTGAAAATCAGACGCCCATTGTATTTCTCAGATCGTCCGAGTTTCCCCTGATGTTCCTTTCTACTGTGCCCTCCACTTAGAGATCCAGTCCCTCTGTGGAGTATTACTATTTTACTGCAGGTTTTGGCTGAGCTGTCCTCATGGACAGGGTTAATCATTGCTGATCATAGACTTGTCTTGCAAGTAGACTATCTAACCATGGTCATTTAGGGAACACTGGTATAACATGGCTAGGCTTGTAAAGGCCCTAGAGCAATTAGCCTAGTAACTTCGTATGATCCTATGAACCTTTAAGAGCATACCTTTCTATTTACCCTTAAAATAAGCCGACCTTTAAATGGTTGCTGTTAGCACTGAGCTGTCTCCCTTCAAAGAATGGACACTGCACAGTTGAAAGTACACCACCAAAGTACATAAGCCTTTAAACCAATAAAGACGCCATGAGCCTTAAGTATTTAATGTTGATTACTTTACTTGAAATCAGTAAGATAAAGCATCATCTTTACAAATAGAAATGCAAGCTGTGCAGAATTTACATAAGGAATTGAAAATAAGCTTTTTAAGTGACCAGTGATGCTCAGGAAACACTAGCTATTAACTGTTTTAGCTCAAGGGAGAAACTGCATCAGATGAAAATGCTAATGATCTGGAAGGTTTTCTTCCAGTATTTTAAAAGTTAGGGGAGGGATGACTTCCAGCATTTTGAACGAAAGCTGTGGTAGCTATATTACTCAGTGTAAAGACCATTCAGACTGAGCGTCATATAGATCCATTTAAATTTTTAACCATGATTATATGTGTGTGTGTGTGTGTGTGTGTGTGTATGTATGTATGTATATATATATATATATATATATATATATATATATATATATATATATATATATATATACTAGCTGAAGAGTGGCACAAGTGTTGTCAAAATTGATTGATGTGGAGAGCTGAATGTAAGAAAATGCTGCTGTTGGTGGATTTTAATGCAGAGAAAGCATTCAAAAGAGTCAGCTGGGATTTGTGTTCACTGATAAGATAATAAGGTTAATTACCAGGATATATGAAGGGTTGAAGGCAAGAATTAGGGTAAGAGAGTTTCTCTCTGTGTTTGACAGAGGGATGAGACAGGAGTGTCCTGTTTTCCCTTTATTTGCTTTATATTTGAGCCATTGACAAAGAAAATAACAGACTCACAAATTGAAAGATATAAATGTTGAGAAAATGGGAAATCTTCATTACCACATTGGTATCATAAAGCATTATATTATTTTTTCCCAGTCAATACCAGTCAGACGTGTGATGTGATTCCCACTAACCTCATCAGAAAAACAGAAGATGGTATTCATAGACAGTTGAAAATCTGCACAAGCTGCAGACATGAAGAAACCTAATGAGATTCAGAGTCTAGTGCTGTGGCTTGTTCTTCATTCGTTGTGAGGGCAAACCCAGGTCCCTCAGTTCCTTGGCCCCATTCCATGTCTTGCCTGGTGTTAATATTGTGCGTATGGGGATCCTGGCTTTGAGACTGTCCTTGGAGTAGATCCCTCTAGTTGTTCCAGTTCATGCCTGGTGTGGAAGCATATCAGGTGGTTCCTCCCGATCCTCCAGGCTCCTGTTATTGGTTGGTACTACTAAGTCCAGCCCCAGCAGGGCTGTGGCTCTTGAGAAAAATCCTGCCCGTTGGTATTGGTGTTTGAGGTCGTAATCATGCATCAAAAACCCCTCATGATGCTAGAGGAAAACATCTTAGGTAAGGGTCTAACTTTTATTCCTTACTGTAGAAGCATTAAACCTCAATCTGAATTATTTTAAATAATAAGCAAGCAGATATTAAGAACATACTAGCAATGTGAGAAATGTAAAGTGGAAAAAGCTTGAGACTTCAGTCCTCCTTTATATTCCACCCTTGCTGCTTTTAAAACTAGATGTGAGGCCGATATCCATGAAATCCTAAGTAAAGCCTCCAAGAAAAACTTTTACAGCATCAGTATGCAAGATTTAAAGGCTCTGTAAGATCTCAGCAAAAATGAGTCTCATAGAGTAATGAAAGCTAATCGGGGAGGGGGTGTTCTGTTGGCTGATCCTGCCATGTACAACAGAAAAGTTGAAATGATGCTTATGAATGTGCAATTTTACTGCAAAGAGGAGTTAAAGATCAAGCAACTTACAACAATATATAAGAGCAGCTCATGATGCATGCGAGATCTGTTAAATGCAAAATTTGGCATTTTCACTATCCTGCATCTTAAAATCCCAAAGTTTTGGGAGGGATACCAAAGCTCCACAAGAACTTGCTGGACCCTTCATATAGGACATTAGTTAGTCGCTAGTGGGGAACAGTCACAGAAGCCATGTCATTCGTCTTAGAAGTGCAAATCCAGCCCCTAGCTGATGGAAGTGGGTCAGTTATACTTGACACACTGGATTTTCTGAGTAAAATATGCAATATCCCTGTCAGTAACAACACCATTTTGGTTACCATCAATGTGGAAGCAATGTGTACAGTGATTCCACATGACTATTGTGTACAGGCAGTCATAGAAGCCTACCTCCAGTGGTCATGCCTGGTGAAACAGAAGTCCTGGGAAAATTGAGATCTAATCCTAAGGAGCAACTGTTTCCACTTGAATCAGAGCTATTACAGGCAGATCCTTAGGATAGCTCTGAGAGCAGCCCTGGCCCCCAGCCTAGCTAATGTGGCACTTGGAAAGTGGGAGAAGGATTTCATTTACAACCGTGTTTACCAAGCTTTGATAAAGTGTTATTTATGCTTTACTGACTATGTTTTCATCTTTTGAGAGGAGGATGGATAGTGTCTGTAAGAATTTTATAACTATATTAAAAATATGACTGGATTCCTCAAATTTACTACCTGCCACAGTAAAACCTCACTTAACTTCTTGGATGTAACTGTTTCCAAGGACCCCAATGGGGAAACTATTAGCAATGATTTGTCCAGAAAACCTACAAGGGTCAGCATTCATTTACATAACCACAACATGCACCCACAGATCATGAAGTGTAATGTGACCAAGTTCCAGTGGATGAGGCATTTCTTAGTGTCAAAGGAAACCAATGATTTCATCACCAAACTCTGGAACTTAGAAAGACACTTCTGTGGTAGGGGATACCTTGGCACACACTATGTTAAGAATAATCTTGGATCCAATTAAAGACCTAAAAGAAAACAATGACTCAACCCTACATGACCTTCCAGGAAGGCTCACTAGACAGTATAACTTCTACACATACCTCAGAGAGTAGGACAGAAAACAAAGTGTAGCCTTGGCTTTTACTAAAGACTATAACAAAATCAGGAAAGTGATCATTGAGAGTTGGGACATTAAAGCTGATAACAAGCAAGTTGAAAAAATCCTGGGGTCTGGACCCTTCTTTGTTTTCAAAAAGCTGAAACTGCGAGGAACTAGCTAGAAAGCAAGGGCAAGCCCAATGTTAATATCAGGGGTACCTATGATTGTGGGCCGCTTAACTGTAGCTTCTGCAAATACATCAGCAAACTGAACCACTTTGACTGCTCTATGTTGAAGGAAAGAATGTGGAAAACCTTAAGAGGTGATTGTAATACTGAGTTTATGATGCACAAAGTCCAGTGTAATGCCTGCAATGCCTTTTATGTGGGGAAGGCCATCAATAAATTCAAAAGAAGAATTGCACATCACCTCTCTGACATAAGGCTTAAAAGACTTACTAAATTTATTTGCAAATTACTGCATAGCTGTTTTTTTTTTTTTTTTTTTTCAAATTAAGGAAGGTTGCAAAAGGTCTTATTTTATTTTTTATTTAATGTTTTGTTTACCAGGAAAGTCCGACTTGGAAAGAAGCCAATCTTCAGTGGACGCCCGGGGAGAAACACTACAGATGCATGTTTTTGAATTGTGGGAGGAAACCAGAGCACCCAGAGGAAACCCACACAAACGCAGGGAGGGCATGCAGACTCTACACAGAAGGCACCCCAGCTGAGAATCGAACCGGAGAACCTCTTGCTGTGAGGCAACAATGCTACCACTGCACAGTCCGTTATGTTTGCTTATTGGCCATTCTCACCTCAAGGGAAATGAAGGTGGCGATTATTTCACCCAAACCCCTTTCTCTGGGAGAGTCACCAAGATTTGTTTGCCTTTGTGTTTTTTGTATTTCAGTGTTTCAGAATACTATATAGAAACTACTTGTTTTAAAATTAAGGAAATTAGCAAAAGGTCTCAAGTGTGCTTGGTGGACATTTTCACTTTATACAAAAAGATCTGAAGGGGATAATAGCCTCACCCTGCTCTCTGGAAAAGAGCCACCAAAATCTGTTTGTGTTGTGCTTGCTGCATTTTATATTGTTTCTAGGTTGGTATTCTTAGCATCTCTGCATATTTTCAACAACGTAGAATTTTTTGATCTGATGTTGTTAATCTTCTTTCCATTCATCACTGATGGGTTTGGTTCCGTGCCTTTGGAATAGATTTGGCCTTTTTACCAAGCTTGCACCAGTCAAAAAAAACTCTCGAACCAAGTCTCTACCCAGAGTGCCCTTCTCCCTGTTACCTCAGATCTCGTTTGCCAAGTAGTTGTAAAGCCACGTTTCAGCCAAGCTCGCAGCTAAGTGAAACTTTTTTGATATTTGTGTGAAAAATTTTGGATGTCTTCATATTTTATTAAACGATTAGTATTTCTACTGTTTTTTTCTTCTGTATAACATTGTTTTTTCACTCTACCTTTTGTTATCGTTCGTAAACTTTCAATTACTATTGTTGGCACGGCCTTTCCTCTCTTACCCTTGTGGTATTTCTTCAATACCATAGTTGGTATTGTCTCTTCTGTTTAATGTGTTAGCTTTGACTTTTATTCAGGTGTTTCCCTTCTTTTCTTTACCAGTGTATTGTTATACTTGTGACTTTTTGAACGGAGTTGACTTTATTATAGTTGGATTGTACAGTTGGCCTTTGATGATCTTTTCTATCAAGATGTCTGATAAGAAGGGTAGTTCCGGTTTTAAGCATTGTACTTCATGTAAGGGGAACTTACCTAACAGTGATTCTCATGGTGACTGTGTATACTGTTTGGGGAGTGCCCCACCTTTCTGTGCAGCCTCCATGTGACATTTGTCAGAGTACAAAATTCTCCGATGGATGAGAAAAAACACTACCGACGTAGTGGAACCTGGCAGTCACTCCCAAATACAGGGAAAATGTTATACGTATAAGGTGCAAATGAAAACCACAAATTGTAAAATTGAAGTTGTTCCCTGAAGAAAAACCACTCCACAAAAACTCCGTGCTATGTTCACCATTTATTGCGAAATATTACCTAGGTTTCATCCGTCTCCACAGACTTCCTCAGATAACACAAACTGTAGTATACTAAACTACTTATATATCACACATAAGTCAGCAAACAATTAATCTATCAATTAAATTAATTGAATCCTAGCCTACGCCCTTTACTTAAAAACACAAACCATTTTTAAAAATATATATGAAATTGTATACAAAATGTTAAATATATATGTAAAAAATGTTTGACTCGTATTACATTATCAATACACCCCACAATATGTAATGTATATATGTAAAAATCTATAAAATAATCGTGTACAACATATAAAAATATAAAAATAAATGTATATACATATGTGTATACGTTTGTAAAGTATATTAATATTAGATGTATTGTAAATATTGTATGCGTACAGCATGTTATCACTGTATATATGTACACCCTTCGGTATAATATATGAACCACATACAATGTCGAGTGTATGAAAATGAATGTGTTAAAATATGTATGTTTAAAACCATTCTGACCTTCAATATTAAATAAAATAGGACATTGTTAAATATGTATGTACGTGTGTATATACATATGTGCACATTCACAATTGTTAATAATAGAATTTTATAACTAGTAATTATTCTAAATTTAAAATGTACGTGTATATTATCTCCCCTTAATGTTGTTCAGTCTAAGGATAGATTTTATACTACAATGCTCATTTATACCAGGCCGATTGTAGGCATTTAACTTAATCTGCATTTTTAATTCTTCTGCATCCAAATCATAGGTAGTGATCCTACCTTGTTGATCTTTTAAAATTTGTGATACCCCAAAAAATGTAAAATGATCACTAGTATATTGTGCAACATGTCTTGCTAATGCATTAGTGCACTTAGATTTTTTAATGTCATTTAAATGCTCCTTAATTCTATCTCTCATATGTCTACTCGTCTTTCCTACATAAAACGCATCACATAGTTGGCACAAAGCTATGTATACCACATTAGTAGAATAACAGTTAAAATGGCTCCCTATTTTAATGTTACAATGATTAACCCTAATGCTCTTACCAGTAATAAGAATGTGGGGACATACAGAGCACCTACCACACTTAAAGTTACCCAACCTCTTGTTGCAAACTACTTCCTTGTTGTATGTAGCCCTTTCAAATAAATCTTTAAGTGATAGGTCCTTTCTGAATATGTATGAAATATTGCCCTGAAACATTCTTCCTAAGTTGTTGTCAGTTACCATTAATTGCCAATTTTTATTAATTATATTCTTAATAATATAAGAAATGTCATTAAATGTGGTAATATAAAATGGAATAGAATTAGAGTCAAAAATCACATTTCGATTGTGGTCATTTACCGTATTATCTTTAGACATCTAACCACTTATAATGGCTTTATAAATACCTGTGTCTCTCTTGTTTTTAACTTCATTTAAAACATTAATACATAATTCCTCCGGGTACCCACGATTGATGAACAAAGACATCATAAATCTTAGTTCATCGTAAAATTCAGAATCATTACTCACCATTCTTGCAGCCCTGACCATCTGGCCCTTAACTATGGCCTTTTTCTGATGGTCAGGATGCCAACTTGCATAATGCAAGTACGAATTTGAAAAAGTAGACTTCCTAAATATGTTAGATTTCAATGTACCACTAGTTTTGTCCACTGATAGTCTAACATCTAAATATGTAATTGTGTCTCTATTCATTTCGTGTGTAAATCTCAAAAAACAAATACTACTATTAATGTACTCAATGAATGCCTCCAATTCGGTCTGGCCCCCATCCCAAATAAAAAAACAGATCATCTAAAAATCTTGAGTAAAATTTTACATGGGTATAGAATTCAGTATTAAACAAGTAGTGTAATTCCCAAAAGGTCATGATAAAATTAGCAAACATGGGGGCACATGCCGCCCCCATAGCTACACCATTGACCTGTCTATAATAGTTCCCTTCATAGTATAAATAATTGTACCTTAAAACCATGTCCATGAGCTTGGTTAACAAATTTATTTTGTCTTGATCATATAAGTCAGTTTCAAATAACTGTTCCTCTAACCATACCAGACCAGTGTCATGTGGTATCACTGTGAATAAATTGTTGATGTCCATTGTTACAAAAATGTAGCCCTGATTAAATTTAAATGAACTTAATTTCCCTAAAAAATCCCATGAGTCCTTAAGTACATAAGTGAACTTAGTCATTCCCATCTTGAAATGATAATCCAAGTACTGACTAATAAAATGTGTTTTATTTCTTTTTCCATCCACTATGGGTCTGAACTGTAAATTTTCTAACCCTTTATGTATTTTAGGTATTCCAAAAATACCGCTCACAACTGGATATTCGTTACTTAAATTTTTCCATTCCACTTCTGTTATTTCACCTTGATATAACATGTCTTCTAATGCCAAATCGATTTTTTTATATGCAATGTTAATTTCGTTTAGGCTAACCTCCTCATATGTTTCACCTAATAACATAGTGGTCATGTATGTGATGTAATCGTTCTTTTCCACCACGACAACACCACTACCCTTATCGGGTTTCATGATTCTAATGTTGTTAGTGTTAAGAATCTTGTATAGGATGTCCTGTTCATGATTGGTCAAATTTACATTCATGGGTTTCTTGTAATTCAAATAAAACTGTCTTATTTCCATCTCACTTATTCTTTCAAATACCGCAACCTTGTCGTTCATAGGTGGATTGTAAACACTAGGTTTAGTTAATGTATTACGTTGATTATTAATGTTATAATCAGTGCTGTTCTCCTGGAATAAGATTTTTAAATTCACCTTACGTGAAAACAGTTTCAGATCCAATATTGTGTTAACCAAATTCCCTTTTCTACAAGGTACATAATTAAAACCTTTTGAAAACAAGTTCACTATATCAGTATCAAATGTAATAGAAGTATAATTGTATAACTTGTAATCCCCTTTACTATTAGTAATAACTATGGGGTTCTTAAATATTACGTTGTCAGCCAATGTAAATGTACATGCAAAATTATTGTCACATGGTAAACAACCAACTGATGGTTGAAATCTTAGATTTTCATGTGGTAACTCATTAATATTGCTCGTCTGCATGTCATGTGTTTCTACCGTGTTTGTACAATCATTTACATGAACGTCCAACTCAAAAGGAATATCATAAACACTTAAATCACACAGACTCTGGTCCTCGGTATTGTTAAAGTTCAAAGGCAATGAACTAATGTCAATAGTGCAAATGTTGTTGTTAAAAATATTTAAATGTTAAATACATTTGTCAGAGTTTCAGACAACGCACTCTTAATGAGCGTAAAAATAAACTCATTCTGAAAGGGTTACTCAGGTCACCCTTCAGAGGCCATTTCTGCGATGGAGATCTCAACCCCTGAGAGAGATCCCACTCTGTTCCTTCTTCATCATCGGGTGATCAGTGCAAGCCTGGGAAATCAAAGGTCCCAAAGTTATCTTCGGAGCATAAATCTGCCTCTTCGGCTCCATCTTATTTGGCTCCGATCTTCTCAAAACCTTCGGTACTGGTGCCTGTTTCGGCACTGGTCCTGCCACCGGCATCGATCATAGACCTTACTGTGCCTATTTAGACTTTGACACCTGTGGCCACTTCGGCTCAGGGCACACCTTTGACTACGCCATTAGTTTCCTTTTTGGAACCGACTGTTTCGGCTTTGAGCACTTTGACACCAAGCATTGTACCGACCTCACTGGATTTGACTCCTTTACTTCCGGTCTCGAAACTAGAGACTTCTGTGCCTGCAGACCTTGCACCATAGACCCGATATTCCCCTTCTGTAGATCCATTTCTAGGCCAAGCGTATAGCCCCTTCATCGAATGTCCTGTCTCCCCATCCGGCGTGTCCACTAGATCCACCAGGAGCCTTTCGGAACAAAGTGGTGCGTCTTGTAGACCAGCTGTTGTTAGCTAGGGGGATTCCCTCACTTTCAAAGACCCATCCACCTGCAGGATTTGGGTTGTCTTATCCACAAACTCCATCTTACACTCCTCCTTTGACCATCTCCGCTCCGAAGCCTTCTACTCTGACATCCTCCTTGGAAACCATCACCTCAGCGCCTATGGTGCATCTCACTGCGGCTCCAAGTTTGTTCTTTTGGTCTTTGGTTCCCACTGAACCGGTCCTTCCTCAATCTGGGGATTGGGGGATGGGCCCGTCGGCCCAGGGTACGGAACCACCTCTCTCCTCAGTTCCATCCTCGGCGCCAATAGCCGCGTCTGTGCCGATCGTGCTTGAGGCTCCATCCGTGGGGGTGGGTTCGTCAGAGCGGGGTGTGACCCCGGTCCCGAGGTTGTCTTTCTCATATATAATAATAAATAAAAGAACATGAAAATACTAAATATCTATAACACAGATGGATAGATACTATTCCCTGGGTATTTACTAAAGCAATGCAAGATGAAGTGGATGCATGGGCCTTCCTTCTTGGTCACGTTTCAAAAACAGACTGCCCTGAGACTTCTGTCTCATCTGGTATTTAAAACATTATTTCATTGCTGGATTACAGAATGACATCGCATATACAGTGGATATAAACAGTTTACCGACCCCTGTTAAAATGCCAGGTTTTTGTGATGTAAAAAAAATGAGACTACAATAAATAATTTCAAAACTTTTCCCACCTTTAATGTGACCTATAACCTGTACAAATTCAATTGAAAAACAAACGCATCTGTTAGGGGAAAAAATAAAAAATGTGCAATACGCTGGTTGCTTAAGTGTGCACACCCTTAAACTAATACTTTGTTGTGTGTGCACACCCTTAAAGTAATACTTTGTTGAAGAACCTTTTGATTTAATTACAGCATTCACTCTTTTTGGGACACACCTGCCATCAATTAAAGAGACTCTGATAAATTTCAGCTGTCCTATTAGGATTTTCCTGACATTTACTCATTTTCCTGCTACAGTAAAAGCCATGCCTCGCAGAGAGCTTACAAAGCATCAAAGAGATCTCATTGTTGAAAGGTATCAGTCAGGAGAAGGGTACATTATATAATGTTTGCAACTAAAATTGTCAGTATGATTTGTTTTCATGTCATAAGTGATAATTTAGTAAAGATGTTTCTTTAATAAAAAAAAAAAATAAAACTAGTATCATAAATGTATTAAAAACAAAAAAGAAAAGTGCTTTCACCCAGTAAGGCCTTATCATATCACTGTTAAAAGTGAGTATCCCTAAAATCAATCGTACACTAAAGGAAAAAAAAATAATAAAATGAGTGGAAAAATACAAATGACTGTACATATGTGTATGTTGGAGCAAAACCGTAAACAAGCAGAAACCACCAAACATACAGGCATAAAAAATGTCCAAGAAAAGTGAAAAAGAAGCAAACATGTCATGTCAAAGCCATTAATAAAATAATTTGTGTTCCATTTTTCTAAGCGTAAAGAATGCATTTAATTGAATAAGCAGAATTAAGTCCAGGCGGGATGTAGGCATTAAAGCTAATTTGCCATTCCAACCCCTTTTCATGAATAGCTTTATAGTTCCCCTTGAGTGGACCCATTCTTATGTCCAAAATAGGAAAAGTGAAAAAAGAATGAACTGATGATTCAGTGCTGCGCTTTGCAAGAGGATCCTTACTTAGTTTAGTTCTAGTTTCAGACGTGTTAGGCTATCCTCCTTTTAATGTTAGAAAAAGTCTTCTCTATGGAAGTAAAAAAAAAAAAAAATTGACACATGGAGTACTGGGCTGTGTAAACAATCTTTTCCCTGTTACATTTCCCAGCTACTTTACTGTTATATTTCTTACCTGTACTGGGGTAGATGAAAAAAATTTCTGCTGCTTATGAACTCACAAAAGGTATAGAAATTAGGTCCACATTTGAAGGTACCAAACGTCTCTCTACTATCTTTGTTGAAAGTCCCTTCTAAATAAGACGTAATGTTCCTACCTTTTTTGAAAACAAAACAAGGTCCAGGAACCAGAATCTTGCTCACCAGTCTATTGCTAGACACAATGTACCAATAGTCACAAGTTATCCTTTTATTCTCATGGGCATGCTGACTGAAAGTTAAGGTCATACTTCTTTTCAGGTTCGCTTTCTGTTGATAAGTGTAATGACTTCTGATATCACGTAAAAAGTTTCCTTGTGGTTCATATAAGGAAATGTCCCCCTTACTTTTAGGTTTTTAATAGGATTAAAAATACATGTGATAGTCCCACTGTCATACCCCCTCTCAAGAAAATGTCTGTGGAGGTCCTGCAGGTTCTTTAGAAAATTGGTTGTTTCTCTGAACACACGAGCTGTCTGCATACCCTTTGACTTTATTACATTATGCTTAGTCATTTGTGGGTGCATGCTGCTGGTATGAGGCAATAAGTTTACTCGGCTCAGTGTACGAAATAAATAATTGTAAAAGACTGTGTATGCTTATAAACAGTGAGATCCAGAAAACTGTGGTAATTGAGTAGAAAATTTCAAAAAGTCAGCCGATTGTGCAGTATGTACATTGAAATTCTTAAAAGCTTTCACTGACCTTTCCCATGCAATAAAAATATTGTCAACAAGTCTCGGGTAACATTTTATGAAGCAACAGAACTCTTTTGAGTTATAGACTGTTTCACTCCCTGACTTGGCTAACACTATATTAGCTGGTCAAGGGGCCTTAGCTACTCCCATTGCAATTCCACATTTCTGATTGTAAATGTTGTTGTTTGTCTTTTGGCTTTTTTCCTGGTAAGGGGTCACCACACCGGAACTATACTTCTGTTAAATTCAAAAAAAGGTTGTTGCCCAGTACCAAATACAGTAAATTAGAAATTAGGGTGATTTCACTTGGGGGCTAAGCTTTCCTTAATTTCTAATTTACTGCATTTGAATTATAATCTGTACATTCCTAGACCTGTTACCTCCCCCCTGAAGTGATACAATTTAAGCTGCTCATTTGTCAATTTGGAATCTGACAAGAATGTTCATCCATTGTTGAATAAAGATCTGCTTAAACCCATCTTTACCTCTGGAAAGAGGACTTTTATTTATTTTTTGTAATTTAGCTGTGGCCAGGATCTGACATTCTGAACAGTTCTCTCAATCTTTTAGCTAGAAGGATTTACTGATTACTAATGCACCAAGATATTAAAGGAAGGAGAGTTGTCTTCCCATGTTCAGAGGTCTCTTACAGCATCTACATTTTGGAATGAGGTACTATAAACTGGGTGGAGAGTATGCTTGTCAATTGCAGCAATATTTCATTTTTTAGTATTTAGTTTTAGCCCATTGTCAGTGCAACAACTATTAACGTGCATCTTCATATCAAGGGATTTAAGTATAACGCCCAGTTTAGCTAGCCAGAGTTCCTTAATTTTCAACATGGGTTAAGAAACACATATGATGAGTAATAAAGGTCACAGCACAGAACTTTGTGATACCCCTGTTGTACTCCACTGGATATTTCCATTCCCTGAAGTATTGCCTGCCATCCTTACAGTATGGGTTTTGTGTCTCAGCCAATTTGCTGTCCTAATTACATAAGGATTGATTTGGACCCCATTTATCTTTTTTTTTTATAAAGTTGCCATGTGGTGTAATATCAGGTACTTTTGCGAGGTTGAGGTATGCTACATAGACAGCATAGAGCACTGTCTCCTCCTTGCATTACCATCTCCAAAATAATTTCCAGATTCATTAGACAGGGTCTGCCCTTTACAAAGCAACACCTCTGAGGTCATGTTTTTATATCGTAGTTTAGCAGATCAGTTATGACCCATTCCATGGCCTTGCAGATGAAACTCATTAGGCTGATGAGTCTTTGTTTCTTCGGGCCTTTGGTGGGGCCACCTTTATGAAGAGGTATCATGACTGCTGTGTGCCAAACCTTGGGGACAAAGCCAATGAATATGTTTAGGCTGAATAGTTAATAGGAGTGAGTCCAACAGTGCCGGTTTAGTGCTGTTCAGTAGGGAACCTGATATATTATCAGGTTCTATAGAGGATGTGTGTTTTTGTTTTGTAAAGTACTTTTAGTAACTGTTCTTTTGTGGTGATAGGGGTTTTAGGTCTTTAGATATATTTGGGTTTGGTATATATGCTTCTAGGGGCAAAGTTAGCAGCACTTATTTTTTCCTAGTATAAGTGTGATATCCACTGGATCAGAGTAGGTAGTGTCATGTTGAATTAGTTCAGAGCAGTCTTGGGGTATTATTTTAGAACTTTCTGATACAAATAAAGAAGGGTTGTAATTTTCCTTAGCAATGCCAACCTAAGTTTGTGGGAAGCCTTAGTTTTCCTGATATATTTTTCAGTACTTGGAATAACCTTTTGAAGTTCACCTTGATTTGTGGATCATTAGTTTTTCTATTTTTTTTCCTCCCTTATTGTATTGTCTATACATCAGACCACAAGACTGGTTTGCTCTTTCCTTTACCTTTTTGATTATTGTTGGCAGGGATTGACAGGTATGTACAGTATTCTAGGCAAGTGTAGAATTTATGTTCATAGCTTCTAGCAGTGTCTACATTTTGTGGAGGTACTCTTTTATTTGAGCATAGAGTTCATCATAGAATTTTAGAAAGTTTGTATGTTTGAAGTCTTTGGAATATTGTGATATTTGCCTCAGCTGGTTTAGGGATTTTGTAAGAGAAGGTAAACGAT
Organism: Protopterus annectens; assembly: GCF_019279795.1. Classification (NCBI taxonomy): domain Eukaryota; kingdom Metazoa; phylum Chordata; order Ceratodontiformes; family Protopteridae; genus Protopterus; species Protopterus annectens. Next base: position 1,037,306,760 of record NC_056732.1, on the reverse strand, counting down.
TTGCAGTCATATTTGACTGGGGAAGGTATTTGTAAGAACCAGATCAAGAACATTTTGACCTCTACTGGGCTCTTTGACTATTCAATCCAGGGAATTCTTCTTTGTAAAATCAGTGAATTTTGGGGTGCATTCTGTATTGGTGATCTACCAATTTATTGACAAGTAATTAGCCTCCCATGATGATGGAGTTTGTGCATGCAAAGTTTAGCCACTGTATTTAAGAACTCAACATAGTTTTCAATGGTCATCAAAGGGTTCCTGTAACATGCCACCGTCTGCTAGTTGTTTTTATTTAGCCTGACTTTAATTTCTTAAATGTGGTTTGTGATTCTGTGGAAATCTGTCTTGAGGTAATGTCTTTTAACAGGTATAGACACACCATTGCAATGGGAGGACATCTGTATGCCTCCAAATTATGCAACAAAGTATAGAATGTGCAGGATTTTGCTTGTAAATGTTTACATAAGTACTTTTATACTCGAAGCGGACTTCAGAGAAATTTTCCTGGGGTAGATGGCAAATACTGGAGATGTGATGAGAGAGGTAATTTGGGCATGTTTTTTGGGGTGATTAGAACCGTTAGAGTAGCATGTAGTTGTAACCAAGGAAATTATCATTTTGAATTGGGAAATAGGCTCTGAATTGCTAGACATGGTGTAGCCATGTTAAGTGAAAGGCTATTTGCTGCAAAAAAAAAAAAAACATTTACTAGAAAATGGATATCAAACTCTAAACTAACTGTAAATGAAGAACTGAATTTTGAAAAGGAGATACAATACCTGGATTTCAGATGTTTAGAAAAGGCAAATTACATACAAGTCAGTGGAATTTGTAGGCACTATACATGCTAATGTTCAGGGTGAAGAGTTGAGGTTCAAGGGAAAGGTAGGACTTGAGCAATTCATATAATGATTGATTAAAAATTTGTTGAAAATGTGTACAGCATGAAACAGCAATAGAAATGTTAGGTTTAGTTTTATTTTCTACTAGTGTATGTGTACCTGTCATCTTTTAGAAATGTCACGTCTAATAAAGATTCCTAAAAAGGAGAGAAACTGCATTCTTACTTCTGACTTTTAGGAATCAGAAAAAAAAAATCTTAGATTCCTTACAGGCAGTGAAGGAAAGTTGAGCTGTGTTCCACATGTATGCTTCAGCAAGCAGATGTAGTCTTTGAACTGTAGTAACTTTTGGTTAGCCATCTGGAAGTGCATATTTAAAGCTCAGACAGGATTTTCTGTGGCTTTTGCTTTGACTGAAATTTTGGAATATGCTTTCTTGTTTCCATAGTTACTTGTCCAAGGGGAGGAGTAAAATAAGGAAATAACTTTGACTTGACTCAGCATCTCCGTGAAGCATTTACTTTGCTACACTACACTGCACACGCTTATGAAGCAAGGATTAGTTTCCTTTTTTAAACAGTAGTGCATTTTCACAATGGTAAATGTAATTATGTACCATACACATTTTCTTTCTCATACAGTTTACTGAAAAACAAGCACAGTATAACATTTTTTTTAAGCAGCTGTTTACATTTTTGTGATTTGGTACAGCTTTAGTGTAGCTTAGTTCACTTCTCATGTATTTTCCTTTGAACACGCAGTATGACTTTTTTGTTTTTAAGTTTATTGCAGTTTTCCTCCATATGCCATGTAAATAGATTACACTAAAGAAAGGCAGCAAGCAGTCTGAGAAGAAAATCCTGTTCTAAAATCATGTTGACGATGACTTAATTTCCATAAAATTGTGCAACTAATCAGCACTATTTCAAAAGTTTTAATTGGTGCATGCGGTATAGAAGTTATGCTTGGGTTGCTGATCATAGCAGATTTATGTACTGAAGGTCTTCAAAAAGTCTTGAATACCAAAACCTTGAGATTTGAATTACTTGGACTCCATTTCCATTCCTCATCAAATTTAAAAGAGTTGCTTAAGGAGAATTCAGTCTGTGCTTACCTCTAGGACTTGGCTTGCTGTGCATGACCAGCTTGACAAACTTTCCCAGGCTACATTTGCAACTCTCCTTCTCATAAAACCCTGCATCCTCTTCCTCCATTCTCCAGTTTCTTCCTGTTGCTGAGTATGTTTCATAGGATTCAAAGTGGCCCCAGGCTTTATTTTCAAAAGGTTTAGAAAATCCATCTGGATATTACTATTTCTGTCTATATGTTTTGAGTACATGTTAATGACCTTAACTGCAGTTCTGTTGTAGTCCTGTTTCCACATTTTGAGATTTTTTTGCTGCACTTGCTTCAGGTAGGGCATTAAAGACCTTTAGTTTTCTAATTTTGGTCTTGCTCTCTCTTTTTCCATTGAGGTAGATATTTTATTCACTGTTTTTCTCTAGACTTTTAAATTTTTTCTTTAGCCATATTTAGCAGTCATGAGCTGCACTCGATCCAAATGACTGTGGTAATGAAATTATCCATTCTTGAAAGGCAGAAGTAAGTATGTTGATTGTTTGGGTCCTTAACATGAACCTGAACCTTATGAAACTTGTACCAACTTTAATGAAGCTTCATTAAGGAAGTGAAGGAAGCATCCTCGCACTTTTTAGTTAGAACTTCATTTTAAAGCTAAATCCTTGTTTCTGAGCAGACCTCATGAGTTATTTTGGAACTTCCTTGATCATAATGCTAGGGTCTGTCCTTCTCCTCTAGTCCTTCAATAAAGTCCTTCAATAAAGCCAGAAGACCCTTCTGGGCTCTTTCAAATATTAAGCCATGTAAGTAATCTTATTTGCATTTCCCCAACCCAAATAACCATCACTTACCCAGCTGCACTGTTTTTACCTTGTGCCCTTGCTACTATCCCCCAGGGACTGGATCACACCAGTCATGGATTGAGAAGAGGAACAGAGCAGCATGAAGCTTCACACACACTTCTCATGCATGCAAGATGATTTACCTTCACTGGGTGCATCACCGCACAACATCAGATAGCTCTGGCCCCCTCTAATGGCCAACTGAATGGCACTCTACCTCCTGATTATGGCACAGTCACAGTCACTGGAGCTGTGTTATTAGACAAAAGTCCCTCCGTTCTTTTCTCCCACCCAGTGAGGGTGAGCTGGCAGAGCAGCTGTTTCCCACCCTTGTCTCCCTGGTTTCTCCAGTGCCCGATACAGTGAAAGCTATTTTTATTTGTTGTTTAAGTTTATTGGATAGTCTGCCATTAAGGCAAATGTGCTAAGTTAAAGCTGTGCTTTCTCCTACTGGAACAGGTGGAACAGTGACTACTACTACTTCTACATTCATAATGAGCTGTGTCAGGACAAGGTTCTACAACCTTATCTACTCGTATCTAAATTTTGAGAGGCTTTGTTTTCTTTCCTTCCATTTAGGTGGTATCCTGCCCTTACTATAATTGACTATGCTAAGCTGGCTAGAGCTACCTTGGAACTTTAAAGTAGGCAGGCAGCTTTGATCTCTTCTCTCTCTCATACCTCAAGGAAGGTTAAAGATGGATTTGATGTGGACACCCATTTCTGTTCAGCACCATGTGGGTTGCAGGAAGAATTGGATTCTGCACTACATGGACAAGAATGCCATTTTTAAGCTCACATTCTCCTTTCTTGGATTTTGGACCATCAGTATTGACTCTTTTGATAACTGATATACCTATGTTGGTACCTGTGGTGCTGGACCCTTTTACACTGGTGACTTGAGCTGCTTGTGTTTTGCCTGCAGGTGGGCTGGCATTGGTTCTTGGTCCAGCACATGCCTTGCAACTTGCTGTGATACAGGACTCTTGGAGATTGCTATCCCTATAGTCTTCCATGTGGCTGGGACTTGCAAGAACTCTTTCATTGACATAAGTAGAAGGCTTGCTAGAGATACTCGTAGGTTCATAGGATAACTAGGCTATTGGCCCGGAGGCCCTTATAAACCTAGCCAAGAATTTTGCCAGTGTTGCCTCAAAGTCAGTGCCTGTTTCTCCTGTCCAGCAGGGACACAGGTGTGATCCCAGGGGTGTATTTTCTGTTTCCCATCCAGTCGTCCAGGTTCCTCTTAAAGAGAGCTAGAGAAGTACTCTGCTTGGCATGGAGAGGGAGTCTATTCTACTGATGGAGGAGTCTTTGGGCCACAAATCTGTCCTGCCAACAAGTTATGTTAATGTCACAGACTAGGTTAAGGCCTTGCGTGCAGGTTGCCCGAGTGGAATTTGACTTACGGATATGCAGCAACTCCATCAAGACTGGGTCTGAGATGGCCTTGTATGCCAGACACAGGTCACCTCTGAGCAGTCTGTATGCGACTGGATAGATGGACAGGGAATTTATCCTATCTGTATAGAATAGGTGTTTGAGACCCTGGATTTTCCTGGTGAGGAACCTCTGTGGTCTCTCCAGCTTCTGCATGTGCTTGGGAAGGTATATGCCAAAGGGGGCATGTACTTATAATGGGTCTGATAAGGGATGAGTATAGAGATGTTATGACCTCCTTGTTCCTGGAAGAAATACCCTTATTTATGAGGTGGGCCACGTAGAAAGCCTTCTATACAATGGAGACAGCATGGTGGTCAAAAGTCAGGTTGCTAGCAAGTCCCTCACAACTGATTATGTGCTTAGTACATTGTTATTAATGTGATAATTAGTGGGGATGCCATTTTCCCCAAAGGGGATAATTATGAATTTCTTGGCATTTAGTTTGAGGCCATGATTTTGTCACCAGTCATTAGTTTGGCTAAGGCCCTCTTGGAGAGTGTTCACATCACTAGAGGAATTTAAGACAGCACCCAGCTTGCAGTCCTTTGCAACCTTGGTCAGCCACAGACTACTGGTTTTGGCTTGCACCTCAGAAAAGTATATCCCCAAACAGTAGAGGCCCCAAGACTGATCCTGGGGTACACTGCTCATTACGTGTCTACTGCTATAGGTGGCTTCCCCTATTTTGACTGAGTGGGTCCCATCAGTGAGCTAGTTAGCTACCCATCTGGTAACATGGGTTGATGCCTAGCTGGGAGAGTTCATCTATTATCCCTGAGTGGGGAATAGTGTTGAAGGCTTTGGTTACGTCAAGGTAGGTAGTGTGCACCATCTTCCCCTCGTGCATGGCTTTGGTGACTGTTAAATTGGCCAAGTTTAACAGGCATGATCTCCCTTTGACAAAACCAAACTGTGTGGGATGAAGCGTTTGGAGGTTGCCAATGTCCTTGTTTATAAGCTCCATGATAACGCGTTCCATGGCCTTACTGATCAGGCTAGTTAGGCTGATGGGCCTGTAATTGCCTGGGTCAGTGGATGCTCCACTTTTGTGCAAAGGGGTAACAGTAGCTGTCTTCCATTCAGCTGGGACGAAGCTGGTGCTCAGGCTTTGGTTGAATAAGGTACCTAATAGAGCTGAGAGATCATTCCTCTGAGTTCATGTAGGATACAGCCAGGGATGTTATCGGGTTCATGGAGACTGTATTTTTTGCCTTTGAGAGGGCATTAAAGACCTGCTCCCTGGTGATGAGGGGAGAGGGGCAGGTGCTGGGGATGTCCCGGTTTACTGATGGGTGGGACAGGTGGGTGAAATTTTCACTGACCCTGTCTGCCAGTAGGTTGGCTATATCTATGGCATTTGTGTATGTAGTGTTATTGACCACCAGTTCAGAGCAGATTTGGGTGTTATCTTTGAGATTGCGGACATATGTGAAGAAGGCCTTGTGATTGTCCTTAGTGGATGTGGCCAATTTGGACTCAAGTCTTCAAGGATTTCACTCGTGACCTTATTTGCTTGATCAGACAAGGTGAGATGGCTTCCAACTTGGCAACTGCTCCTTCTTGGTCCTGGACAGCAATTGTTCTCCTTAGTATATCATGGTTGTCCACCAGACAGGTTTACTCTTTACTCTTCCTTGAGGAAGATGATTTGGTCCTGTCAGTCTTGAAAAAGCCTGATATTAATCAGGCGAAAGCGCTTGTTTCACTGTATGTTCAAAGAGAGTTTTTGCATCGCATTAAAGTGTTTTGGATTATTTGGCTGGTTCAACTGTCGTGGTCTTTAAAGTTTTCTTGGTTTTACTGTGCTTTTGGTTTCCTGTCCGGTATTGCTGAGTCCATGCAGCTATGTAGGTGCTCATATAATTTTTTGGTGTAGGCTTGGACATTAGTGCTAGTTCCAAGGGACAGTGGCTGTGAAGCTTGCTTATACCTGCTCTGAGAAGATTGTAGTCAGCTTTGGAAAAGTTTTTTTGTTTGACGGGGGGACGGGAGATGGTGACTTCAAAAGTGTTCGCTTTATGGCTGAATCTTTCCAAGGAGGATGACACTGTAGGGATGCTACAGTGGCTACACATGTTGGTTAGGACCAGGTTCAGAATATTTTCACCTCTCATTGGGGTGTCGACCAAGCTGATCCAATGCATTGGCATTGACAAAGTTGAGGAATCTCTGGGTGTTCATGTTTGGGCTAGAATAGGTCTTCCACTTTATGGTTGGGTAGTTAGTCACCCAGGATCAGGGTAGAGGGTTGAATCTTGAGGGAATCTACTCTGAGAAGACAGATCAGAAAGGCTTGCTGTATTGATACCCCTAATGGAAAATAAAGATAATGAAGGTTCCATTGTCCCATCTTCACTTCCCTAAACTTCTGGTCCACTTGAAATTAATGTAAAGTTTGACAGATAATGAGGAAGAAAGACAGATAACCCACTCAAAGCATAGCTCACCATAGAAGAAAGTTCAGGATGCCTGCAGGACTTTGGCATAAGCCTTGTATGATTCCTTCTCCCACAGAAATCATTGGAGATGCAGTAAAGGCTTCATTTGACTGTGTGTGTGTGTGTGTGTGTGTGTGTGTGTGTGTGTGTGTGTGTGTGTGTGTGTATATATATATATATATATATATATATATATATATATATATATGAGTCCTACTCTTCAGTCACATCCTGTCTGTCCATCCAGCAAAGAATCCAGGACTTCTGACAAACTGAAGAAGATGATGTTTGTTTGTTTGATATTGTGTTTCAGGGTTTTGAATTAGTTTACTTGGATATTTTGCTTTTAGAGAGCTCTGCTGGATGCAGTATTGTACAATTCCAAGGGGCTGCCTGATCTGTTGGATGCAGTATTTTATAATGCCAAGGGCCTGCCTGATATGCTTGTCATGGAGAAGCTTTTCAGCAAGGCTTCAACATGTTCAGCTGTGAGCAACCTCATGGTACAGGTCTTGTAAAACATCTTTTGGAAGAGAGAATGAGCTTGTGAGACTCTGGAGTTCAGTGCAATAGCAATCCTGGCTGCACTTAACATTTAATTAACACCAAAGTGGTGTTCATGCATGTACTTTTTAACGGACCTTTACTGTTCAGGCCTGGAATCGATCCATAGTACAGAATATCAAAGGATAGATGGATAAGATGTATAAGATAAGATGGATAGATTTGTACTGGTTTTCTAGTTATGCCTCTCGGCTTCCCCTCAGGAAATACCCTCAAGTGTAATTCTCCCTACTATCACTAGGGAACATGTCCTGTATGCTTTCTGTAAGGCCAGGAGTACTGCATCAGTGGACCAAGACAATATCACAGGCTGCCTAGTAAATAGCATGAAATATGACCTAACAGGCCCTTTGGAATCTCTATTTAACCATAGCCTCCAACAGGCTTTGTGCCTCACGAATGAAGAGCAGCAACCATCATCCCTCTGCACAATGGTAGGCCAACTACAGACCCGTAAGTCTCATTAGCCTCCTATGCAAAGCCATGGAAATAATTATCATGGAAATAATGAACAATGACCTAAGAAACCTTCAGACACTGGAATCAAACCAGTTTGGTTTCGTGAAAGGAAGGTCATGCCTACTCAATCTGCTGGACTTATTTGGGATGGTCACCAAAGCAAGAGACAAGGAGAAAACAGTTCACACTGCCTTTTGAACTGGCCAAGATGGTTGACGCAATACTCCACTTGGGCATTTTTGACAATCTCAAGAGGTTAGGTACAAACCCTTATGTCCAAAGACAACAGGCATGAACCACTCAGTAAAACTAAAAAAAAAAAAAAAACAATACCTATAGCGCCTCAGCAAAGCCTTCAAGGAGTATAACACCAGTAATAACAAAACAGTAATACACACCTCAATAAAACCGTAATACAGTTAACCAATAAAAACACATATATAATTAAATCAATGGCTTCCAATTACAATCTAAATTGAAACCAGAGAGAGATAATGTGCCAAATTTAAGGATAAAAATAGCTTCTTTGTGCAGCAATTTTTTCCTATACACATTGTCTGAATAAAATTTAACTGATAATAATGAATCCATAATGAATCATCCAACTTTAAATTTAAATTCCCATCCAAAAACACAATTTGTTTTCCAGCCTGCAAACCATCAAATGAAAATCCAAACCTATTATTCTGTAACTGACCAAAAAAATTCACCTTCCTCATTAAAACCTTTACAAACAAAAATCAAATCATCTATAAAATGATATCTTACCACAGACTTCTTTAAAAAATCTTCACAATAAAGGTATTCCAGCTCATACAAACCCATAACCAAATTAGCGTACATGGGGGCAAAAGAAGCCCCCATGGCCCGTACCTTGAATCTGATGATATTTATGATTATTAAACACAAAAAAAGTATTAGTTAAACAAAAAAATAATTCTATAACACAACTAGACTCAGGCATATCCCCCACAAAATATTTAACAGCCTTCAAATCAAAATTATGTGTAATATTGGTATAAAGACTGCATACATCTTCACCAATAAAAAAAATGGTACGTATTATTGCAAGCAGATTTTCGTGATCATAACGGTTGCTTCCCAGTGTTTAAATGTAAGTGTTAATGGTGTGACAGTGTTAGACAACATGATTTTTGTGACACTGAGGGTTGTCTTAGGCAGGGTTTTCAGTAAAAAAGTACAAAGTTTATGTCGCTGTTTAGGTATGCACTTTAACACCAGCATGTCATGTAGCTGCAGTAAAGTGCATACATGCTTCAACTGTCAGGGATGCTGTCTTACTCACTGTAATTGCTCACCTGTCTCCCCCACATAACAAGGCACACACACACACACAAACACGATGCTTTTACTCTAATTTTATATTTTTAACAAATATCAAACTTATGCTGAGGTGCAAACATGCCACAAACTGCCAGAAGAAGCGCTTCCACACTCAGTAACATGTTTTCCCTATGGAAATGTTATTAGTACCTGGAATCAGGAACCCATAGTCAGCTATCAACAACATCATCCACCCTCAATTTTGACAACCATTACTGCAGGCAACTTTCGCATTGCAATGCTTACTGTCCACTATATTTGCACATTTTGAAAAAAGTCTTACTTTAGCAAAAAGATTGTGCCTGTATCTGTATTTCCCTTCCCTCCTCACGGTAGAAATATTCCATTCAACAGTTTGCTTTCCTGACAATTCAAGCGCGTGTCCTTTATGCATGTTAAACAGGAAGAGGATTTTTTTAATGATTTTCTGTCTGTGAAGGTAGTGGAGAGGTTTTGGGACAGCAAAAATGACTTTTAGCAACAATTTGCACAGTTTCATGCCATTGTCTGTATTGAAGGAATTGAGATTCGCAACCGCGAAAATCTGGTTGTGATAATACGCAAGTACAAAAAAAACATATCACGAGACCATTCAATGTCAGATATTTTATCAAAAAAAATCAGTGTTATCTCTGATATATGAAGGTAACGTAACAACATAAGGTAACAAAAATTCATGTAAAAATAAACACATATTTGACGCACAGTATTTGCGAGATGAAACTATGGGACTACGAGGAGGATTGGATCCATTTTTATGAGTCTTGGGAAGGCAGTAAAAACTGCTGTTTCACTATCTACTGTATTAAATTTCACTATCTACTGTATTAAATTTCATCTCCAGATCCAGACGAGAAAAGTAGCCCAGCCTATGGCCATTTTTCAAAAGTATATCAAAATCTACAACAGCCTTATTATATTCACTCGTACTACTTTCCTTGTATATACCTGCGTAGTGGTGCTGCGATTGCATTGCCGCCTCACAGCAAGACGTTGTTGCGTTTGATTCTCAGCTAAAGCGTCTTCTGTGTGGAGGCATGCGTGAATGGGCTTGCCTTCGTTTAAGGTTGTGCGTCAGGGCTGGTAACTCAGCACGTACAAATCCACTACCAAACATCGCTGTGGCGACCCCTAACTGGGATAAGCTGAAAGACACAACAACAACTACTTTCCTTGTATATCTCTCTATCCTGTAAATGCAACATACACATTTGTAAATACTGTTGAGCATTCATTGCCACTATTTTGTTGCCTTTATCCGAAGGTTTGATAACAATGTGGTTGTTCTTTGCCAACAGTTGTTTACTCCTTCCATTCCTGAACGGCCATATTATATACCACTTTATGCTTATTTCACACAAAATCGTCATAAGCACATTCTATAGCTAAATGGTTGAATCCCTTCTTGTTTATATGGAGGAACAAAATCACTTTAGTAGTATCCGAAAAACCATAAACATTAACCATGGCACATATACCTTCATCTTCCCTCAGTTCCGAATGACAAGAATAAAAACTAACATCATTACTATCATCTGCTAAACTTTCATTTAAACAGTCATTATTATTATTCAAAAAACCCACCCCCACATTCAAAAACATTTTTATTCTTAAGGTTGGTACATTATCTCCCCCAGGTCTCAATTTAGATTGTAATTGGAGGCTATTGATTTAATTATCATATGTGTTTTTATTGGTTAATTGTATTATGGTTTTGTTAAAGTGTGTATTTAAGTAGTGTTTTGTTATTACTGGTGTTATACTTCTTTTGTTATTACTGGTGTTATACTCCTTGAAGGCTTTGCCGAGGCGCTAGAGGTATTCATTTTTTGAATTTTACTGAGTGGTTACTGCCTGTTGTCTTTGGATAAAACCTTATGTCACCTGATGGATAGCCAGTTGGCTCACAGACAGGACACCGAAAGTTAGAACTGGGGAGTTCACCATTACAAAAAGGCCAGTTACAAGCAGAGAGCCCCTTAGGGATCAGTCCTGGGACCGCTCTTTTTTGGCATCTACCTCTCTGAAGTCAAGACCAGTGTCGAGGGCCTTTTGCAAAGAGTTGCAAATTAGGAGTGGTTATAGAATCCTCCAGTGACACTAATGTTCTAAAGGAATGGCTGACACAGATAAATAACTTGCATCATAACCATGGAATCAAACAAAATGCCAAGAAATGCCTACTAGTTTCCTTTAGGGAGTAATCCACCCCTGGTAAATGTCATATTGACAACAGACTCATAAGAGTCAACCCAGCAGTCAGACTACATTTGTGAGGAAATCATTCTGTTGTGCAACTTATAAACAAAGGTATGTCATCTAGGTTCAAAGAGGTCATTGTTCCACTGTATTTGGCATTCATCAGACCTATCATTGAGTACAATGTCCCCTTCAATATGTACCTACCCAGACGCATTCAACAAATGGAACATCCACAGAGGTTCCTCACAAAAATAATACAGGGAATAAGTAACATATCCTATGCAGACTGGCTCAGAGTTCTATCCCTGTATTCTGTCTCCTACAGGCTGTTGAGGGGAGGACTATGCCTGGCATCCAAGGCATTGTCGGACCCCAACCTGATGGACCTCCTGCATATTTGCAAAACAAATTTTGCAAGAATTGGTCATTCTAGAGACTTAAACCTTGCCTGTGATACAAGTAGGACCTGCTGGAGTGGCAGGTATGTATCCCAGAGTCTACCCCTTCTCTTTAACAGGCTTACCATCCATATAAAACAGAATTCCTCCTTAATTCAATTCAAGTGCATCTTGGACAATTGGATAGGTTCATAGGTTGGTACTAGGCTATCGGCCCTAGGGCCTGTACAAGCCTAGCCATAACAATTCCCTGGCTATTTCTTCCCACAGTATTTACTTCATCTTCCCTCAGGTCCGGATAGGGAGCAGTTGCTTTGTCACTTATATCTCTAATGGTCACAGGCAGCCTGTAAATGGTTCACCTCCCAGACCCCTGCTTGTAAAAGTTTCAGCTCCCAAGCCCCTGTTTACACTTATCAATGGTACCAGAACTTGTCAGAGACTTGGAATACACAGCTAGCCTTAAAAAGGCCCTAGTGGTCATTAGCCTAGTACACACTTAGTCATCCACAAGCCAAGAAACTCCGCTAAAACCAAGAACCAGAAGGACAGCCAGTAGAGCCACTACTGCACTTTATTAAAATTCAGTATATAGTCAGTAGTTAAGCACTTTCATCCCACAATGGAATTCATCAGAACTACTAAAGCAATCAGTCAGTTCACTTAAATACAGTTATAAAATCACATGACCTATAAAATTTTACACAAGTTTAAAAAGACAGACCCAAATAAAATGTCTCATCTCACAGTGTTTAAAAAATACCTCAAAACAATAAACTTATGATGTGAAGTTGTTAAATCTTGCCGTTTATTCTCACTGATGGGTTTGGACCCTATCCTCGGCTCCGACACGGCCGATAGCAAAGCTCAAGGTTTGCCAGTAGCTCGAGACCATGCCCCTTATCCCACAACGCACTGCTGGAATTACCTCAGATCTAGTTTGCAGTGACAAGAGAGATCTCGGTGATCCAGCTAGCTCGGACCATTTGTGGGAAAAATAACAGCAAGTTTATAAAAAAAACTTAATTTTTGTTACTAAAATAGTTGTGTGTTAATATCAGGTTGTTTATTAATATAATCTGTAGTTTAGGTAGTTTTAAACAGTTTAAATAGTTAGTGCCCTTTTGGCTTCTTGGTTTGTGTGGGCCTTTAGCACTATTTACACTTATTAGTCTTTCTAATAGTCAGGGTTCTTCTCTGTGGGCCTCTTAGCCCTATATTTGTGATCTGTAGTTACGTTGTTATACTTAGTGCTCGGTTTGGGCTTATTAGTTTTGTGAATCTGTACAAGTGAGTAAGAACTTTTCTGTCTTACTCTTTCAGTTTACTGTTGCTTGTTAACTATGTCTGATGACAAGGAGAAATCTCATCCTAAATCGGGATTCAAAAAAATGCCCAGATTGTGGGCAGAAAATGTCCGTCACTGACGGACACATTCAGTATGTCTACTGTCTGGGGGGCTAAACACCTCCAAGACACTTGCAGCATTTGCCATTCTTTTTCTTCAAGAGCCCTCTTGGAGAGAGAAGGAGTAAGCTAATAGACAGGGGATTGCTACAGCAATCTTTTTCTGAGGTTTTGAGTAGCCATCAGTATAATAGCTCGTCCTCCAAATCCTCAAAATCCAGATCTTTAGACAAAGTGACAAAAAAGGCAAAAATTTCAGGAGGGTTATCGGTTCCACAGATCTTGGAACCGAGTGTACCTTTGAGTTGGAGCCAGCTCTCAGTGTTGGAGCCGGTCTCTGAAGTTCCTTCTTCTCCTCTGCTCCAGTCAGCACGTTCGGTGCATTCAGCTAAGTCCTCAGTCAGCTTTTCTGATTTGGACATGGATCGGCTAGTGCAGAAGCTTTTACAGGCACCAGGACTTGCCAAATTGTTGTCGGCCCCGACCAGCTCGTCGATGCCGAAGACCATGGAACCGGATTTGTCTACTCCTCAGAGCTGTACTGGACTCTCGGAGCCAAAGGAAACTGAACCGATGGTTGTCGAACCCTTGGAGCCAATACCCGCACCAGTGTTATTGGCTCCATCTACTCAGATGTCCTCGGCGCCGACAGAGGATTCTAGGAGCCGATGCTCTCCTGTCGGATCCGGGGAGGATAGTCTAACCGATTTGTCGGTGCCAACTCTTCCTCTCGGGGCTTCGGCTCGGATAAGCTCGGCTCCTACCTTGGGCTTGGAGGCCAGGGTTTTGGTGCAGGAGGATCAGACGGTACTCTTGGGTCCGTCCACTCCCCGTCGGAGCCATGGTGCCTTCGATGCTATGAGGAAAGTTTTGTCTCCAAAGACAACGTCAGCATTGGTTCAGCCTTCCCTGTCCCCTCAAGCTACTGTGTTTGTTTCTTCATCTACCTGTCCTTCTAAATGTAGAGACCCCAAGCCTCAAGTACCCCCACAGGGTGTCCCCTACTCTTCTGAGACCTCCCCAGATCCCCCACTGAAGAGGTGTCCAGGAAGAGACTGTGCAAGAGGAGGCACTTATACTCCCCACAGGAGTCTTTGACATCTGACATGGACTTAGATGAGTCAGAGGGGTCACCTCGATCCCCCTCTGAGGATATCTCCTTTGCATTGATACTAGAGATCCTTAGTCAGAGGGGCGATTGGCAGTCCAAGACCCCTACTGAGGATGAGTCCGTGCTCTTGAAGGGTCTCAGCCTTCCACTCCTTGGGTGTCTCCGCCTTACGATGAGCTCATGGAACTGATTTCTCGTAAGGCGTGGGAGTCACTGGAGGCCATGGAACCTGTTCCTTGTAAGCTCAATAAATTCATGTCTGCCCCAGTGGACAAGCCATTTTTGAAAAAGGGAGTACCTGTTGATGCCATGGTGGTAGCTGCAGCCACCAAAAAGGAAGTATTTGAGACATACACCTCTATCCATCCCCCTAATAGAGATTCTAGGGTCATGGATAGATATGGGAAACACATGTTTAGTTCAGCAACTTTTTCTCTGCGATCACTGAACTACTTCACACTTTACGAGACTACAAAGAGATCTCCTGAAAGAGCTAGGAGATACTCTCCAGGGTACGGTAGCTGCAGGGGTGGCCGACAAAGTCAATGCCCAGCTCACTACCCTAAACTCAGTGGTAAACTTGTCTATGCGTCTCATATCCTATGCAGCTGATGGGTCGAGTAGAGCCGCTAGTTTGGGCATTGCCCTTCGAAGACAAGCCTGGATGCATCTCTGTTCGTTTGCGGAACCCTTTAAGTCTTCCTTTATTAATACCCCATTCGATGGCCCATCACTGTTTGGGCCCAAAGTAAAGGGAACTTTAACCAGGTGTGAGCAGGAGAGCAAGACCTTATCTGCCATTGGAGTCCGTTTTTCGACCCTTACTCTGCCCTACCCCAGGGGCCCTAGGGGAGGCAAAATGTGGTTCCAAAAAGCACAAGGAAGCCTTTCAGCACACACGTGGAGAAGCCCCCTCTAGAGGCAGAGGAGGGTGTTATAATGGAGGACATCGACCCCCGTGACAGGGGGGGGTCTGCAGCAACAGGGTGACAGGGTTCAGTTCTCCGGTCAACCCTACCAATGCCCCTGAAAGGGGCCCCACTGTTTGGCTCTGGAGGCAGTCGGGGGTCGCTTGTCTTTGTACCCAGAAGCCTGGCTAAACATAACATCAGATACTTGGGTACAAAGCATCATTTCCAGAGGATATTTCATACCGTTCTCTTCCCCTCCCATTCCTGTGAAGAGAGTCACTGATGTTCCACCCAATCTCAGGGAACAAGCAAAAATGGTCCACAGATGCTAGAAAAAGAGTCATCCAACTAGTCCCAGCAGACCAAGTTGGATTTGGAACTTACTCAAGATTCTTTTTGATACCAAAGAAAACAGGGGACTGGAGACCTATTTTGGACCTCAGCAGACTCAACCAGTTTGTAAAGAAAGAGAAGTTCCGAATGGTCACGCTTCAGTCCATTCTTCCCTTCCTAGGGAAAGGCGATTGGATGTGCTCCATAGATCTCATGGACGCGTACTATCACATAAAGATGAACAGACGCTCCAGAGATCATCTGCGCTTCCGGCTGGGAGCCGGTCATTACCAGTTTTGAGCTCTACCCTTTGGTCTCACTACAGCTCCCAGAGTGTTCACCAAATGCATGGCAGTGGTCACGGCTCACCTGAGACGTCTAGGATTCCAGGTGTTTCCATACCTGGACGATTGGCTCCTCACCGCTGCTACCAGGCATCAATTGACTCAGGCAACACAATACACTCTGACACTCTGACATCATTTAGACATTACAATCAACTTCGAAAAGTCTGCCTTATCGCCATTGCAGCATACCGTTTTTATAGGAGCAGAGTTAGTTACCTCAAATACCACTCTACGTCTCTCTGTCGAAAGAGTCTCTCTTCTCCACCAAAGTGTCAGATCACTGGTGTCAAAGAACAAAGCTACAGCAGCAGAGGTATTGAAGGTGCTAGGTTTGATGGCAGTAGCAATCCTGGCTATACCACTCGCAAGGATGCATATGCGAATTCTTCAATGGCTCCTCTTTGCTCAGTGGTCTTGCCAGAAACTACCGATGCACCACATGATTCTCATCACAGATTCTTGCAGGAGAGACCTTCGGTGGTGGTTGACGTCTCCATGTCACAATCGGAAGACAATTTTCAGGGAATGACTGCCCCAGGCACATGGACAGATCAAGAATTACATCTGCACATCAGTGTTCTAGAATTGAGAGCGGTGCTTCTGGCATTGCAGTACTTTCAGGACTCTCTCTCTCTAGGAACTATTGCAATTCAGATTG
Organism: Protopterus annectens; assembly: GCF_019279795.1. NCBI lineage: Eukaryota > Metazoa > Chordata > Ceratodontiformes > Protopteridae > Protopterus > Protopterus annectens. The sequence goes on along the minus strand of NC_056732.1, from coordinate 1,037,290,381 downwards.
ACAACATGTCAGTAGTCTGGTACTTGAACAAGCAAGGCGGAACCAAGTCTTACCCCCTTTGTCGAGAAGCCCTCAGGGTCTGGCAATGGGCTGTGTCGTCCCAGCGTTTTCTGTTAGCAACGCACATCCCGGGGAAATCCAACGTGATAGCGGACAAGCTAAGCAGGGCAATATTGCTCCCTCACGATTGGTCTCTCAAACAGGTTGCGGAGTTTATTTTCCGCAAATGGGGCCAGCCTTCCTGCGATCTTTTTGCCAGCCACATAAATTCAAAATACAGAAGCTACTTTGCCCTAATGCCACCTCCCGGTCATCCCCTGAGAGATGCACTTTTACACGATTGGCCCCCGGGTCTCCTTTATGCATTTCCACCCTTCCTATTAATACCCAGATTTTTACAGAAAGCAAAATCGCTAGGAAGGACTGCCCCCTACTGGCCTTGACAGATTTGGTTTCCGTTTCTCCACCATCATTTGTTGGAAGATCCATGGATCCTGGAACCAGTTCCCGACCTTCTGATGCACCCATCAGGGGACCTTCATCCTTCACTGCAGTCTCTGAAACTGACTGCTTGGCTAATCCACTTCCCCTAATTGCCAGGCTTCATTCAATTTCAGAAGATACACGACAGATTCTCTTGTCTTGTCACAAGCCATCTACCTGGAAATTATATGGCAGTAAATGGAAAAGGTTCTCAATTTGGGCCAACACACAGAACATTGACCCTTTCCGAGCTCCGCTATCTTCTATTTTAGAATTTTTGACAAAAATCTTTAAGGAAGGGGCAGCAGCTGCTACAGTTCGAGTTCAGTTAGCTGCCATCTCAAATTTTCACCTTGGGCTTGATGGCTCAAATGTTATGGGCCATAAATTATCTAAGACGTTTCTTAAAGGCATTCTTCATATGAGACCTCCGATCAAAATTCCCTATTCTCCCTGGAATTTAAACTTTATGCTGTCTCAAAGTATTCTTCCTCCTTTTGAACCAGCAGCTTCTTGTGATCTCAGATTTTTATCCTGGAAAACAATATTTCTTTTGGCCATTACTTCTGCCCGCAGAGTGTCAGAACTTCAAGCATTATCTATCAGACCACCCTACATGATTTTCCATGCTGATAGAGTATCTCTCAGAACAAACCCCTCCTTGTTACCTAAAGTCTGTTCTGAGTCAAATATCAATCAGGTCATTGAGCTGCCAGTCTTTTTTCCCAACCACTCTAGCAATTTGGAATACATGCTGCACAAACTTGATGTTCACAGACAGCTCAGATTTTATCTTGACAGAACTAAGGATATTAGAAAATCAGACCAACTTTTTGTATCCTTCTCTGAAGCAAGAAAAGGCAATCCAGTGGCTAAAACAATTTTATCTAAATGGTTATCCGATTGTATATCCTTTGTTTATGAAAATGCGAGCATGCCATTAACACACAAACCTAAGGTTCATTCTACCAGAGCCATGTCTAAGTCTTCTGCTTTTCAAGCTAAATTGCCCCTTGACAATATTTGCGCTGCAGCCACTTGGTCTAAGCCTCCTACCTTTATCACGCATTACAAAGTAGATAAGGCTTCAAGGGACAGGTCTTCCTTTGGTTCTACGGTACTGAAGGACATACTCCCATGAGCCATCCAGGGTTGAGGGTGCTAGGGACGCTACCCATCAGTGAGAATAAATGATGAGATTTAACAACTTCACGTAAAGAAGTTATGTACTTACCATAACGTTCCATGTGAGTTGTTTAGCTCGCCTTTATTCTCACCTCCCTCCCTCCTTCCCCCTCCTGGCTGACTGTTGACTTAGAGGCTAGTACCATCCTGGTTATTCAATATTTCTTCTTCCCCTTTGGGAAGTCTTCTTGCTAGAAATACATAAAAGAGTATGTATAGGTTTGTATATATGTATATAATGTATATACTGTTACTCGCAGCAAACAAGATCTGAGGTAATTCCAGCAGGCATTGTGGGATAAGGGGCTTGGTCTCGAGCTACTGGCAAAACTTTGAGCTTTGCTATCGGCCATGTTGGAGCCGAGGATCGGCTCGAACCCATCAGTGAGAATAAAGGCGAGATAAACAACTCACATGGAATGTTATGGTAAGTACATAACTTCTTTTTATGTTGTCCTATCTCGCCTTCATGCTTACTTGGATGGGTTCAGAGCCGATCCTCAGCTCCGACTTGGCTGAATACACAGCTGGAAGTCTCAAACTTGGATCGTGGCAAGGTAGGTATCCCATGATGCAGTGGTGAAACTCCCCAGATCTCATTTGCCACTTTGAGGTTGGATGTGCTCTTCTTGGCCTTGGCTAAGATTTTTGTCTTTCACTTTTTACTAGCTTAAACTTTTAGGATTCATACATCAGTTAGTGTTTTCTGTGCTTAGATAGTTAGATTTAGCGTGTTGCTTAGTTTATCTCCCTTTCTGATGTTGTGTACTGTTATTTGGCCATCGTTTTTTCACAGGCCTGCATTTGTATCCCGTAGTTATTTACTGTAGTGGTGCCTTATTAGAATACCTGTAGTGTGGTGTGTTTTTTTGTATACACTCTTAGTTAGCTAGTTTGTTACTTAGTTCATTTAAATTAGAGAGCTAATTGCCCATTTTATTTAGAGGGCTTGTAGTGTTAGTGTTAGTGTGTTCTGTCTTGTGTATCTAGATCCTTTAAGTTAGAGGGTCCTAGTGCTGGTTTTGAGTCAGAGCAAGTTAGTTTCTAATTATATTTCTAATTATATTTCTTAGATGTGCAGTGTTTTAGGTTAGTGTTTGTGTATATATCTAGCAGTGTACTGAGTTTGTTATTTTTAATCCTTTTGGGACCTTCTTTTTTTCCACACTTGTCTAAAGGCACCAGGGAGAAAGGGCATAAACCTACTGGCTTTAAAAAATGTCAGAAATGTACCCAGAAAATGTCAGTTACAGACGGATATTTAATTTCTGTATATTGTCTAGGGGCTATACATCTACAAGAGAGTTGCACTTTCTACCACTCCTTTAGTGCATGTGTGTTACAGGAAAGAAGAAACAAATTGATTATTAAGGGGCTCTTGAAACCAATCTTTGAGGAAGCTGTGCAGAATTCTTCTTCTTCTTCCTTTGTCTTCTTCTAAGAGGGAAAAAACATCTAAAGGCCATCTCCTGTCTCTTCGGCTCAGTCTGAGCCCCCAGAAAAATTAGCAAAACTTTCTAAGTTGTCTACCTCCTGTGCTGCACAGGCCTCTGAACTGACTGAGGTAATCCTTATCGACAAGCCTGGTTCTTCGGCCCCAAGGTCTTCAGAGCCGCAAGATACCGTGTCTCGGAGCTGGTCCTTTGATATTCTACAGGTCTCCCCTACATTGAGGTCTCCCATTTTGGAGAGATCTCGTTCACCATCTCTATCCTTCAGGTCCACTAGGATCCTATCTGATGATGACATGGAGCGGGTGGTGCGCAGACTCTTGAAGTCACCGGTGCTAGCTAAATTGTTCTCAGCTCCGACGCAGCAGGTCTTGGAGCCTTCCAAGACTCTTGCATTCACTGTTGTTTCTCCTCCGAGCCAAGCTGGATCTTCGGAGCCAGAGTGCCTGGTACCGCTTACTGTAGAACAGTTGGTTCTGGGACCCCCTTCAGAGATTATGTAACCAATATCTGCTTCAACACCCTCTGTGCCGTCCGGGGTGTCTGGGAGCTGAGATTCTTTGGTTGGCCTGGGGGGGGGGGGCATGCTCAGACCCGAACTTCTTCGGTTCCTACATCAGCCTTGGAGCCGGTCTCTCTGGGTCCTATTCCTATTGGAAATTGAACTTTGTGTTTAATACCCCTTTTAGGGATCGTATGTGTTTTTATACTCGTTTTCTGGATATTTTTATTGTTTGAAATGATAATGAGGCGAAATTGAAGGAATTTTTGGATTACGTTAATGAAACTGCCTTTTTGAGATTTCTTCATACCTTTAAGAAAGATAGCATTGTTTTTGGATGTGACCATTTATAAAGATTATGAGAAGGACTGCTTCACTTCGAATATATATATCATAAACCCACCTTTTCCATTTTGACAGTTGCCATCCTAAACATCGGGACAAAATCTGTAGTTAAAGGCCAGCTAGTTAGGTTAGCTAAGATGATATCTAATGATGATTTATTCTTAGTTGAATGTGATAAATTGGTTAATATGTTTGTGAAGCGGGTTATCCCTTAGAATTTTTAAATCCTATAAGGGATGAGGTGGTGTACAAAAAAAGTAGGAAGGATTATAGACCTTTCTTATATCAGGTAAACAATCAAGGAGATGGGGCAAAAGGTAGTAACACTGGGAATTTAACTGCTGCTGGCCCAAGTAGAAAAGGTTTTTGTAAACCTATGTGCTGACATTTACAGTTGATTCTTATAGCATTAGACATATTATTAAAGAAAATTGGCTTGTCATTACATCTAATGCACAATTACATCAACTATTGGGTGATCGTCCAAAGCTAGTGTATAGGAAAAACACTTGTTTTAAAGATTTATTGGAAAGAGGATCTAATTTCACAAGGAAAGGAGGGATTAATAGACCTATCTCGGAGATGTTCAAATGTGGCCATTGTAACATTTGTAAATATGTTTTGGTGGACGAATAAATTACCATTAAAGGACAATTAATTAGAATTAAGGGATGGTATAAGTGTGATATCAATTGGGCCATTTATTTAGCTAAGTGCCAGTTGTGCCCTGCCTTTTATGTAGGTAAAACTATTAGGAAAGTTAAAGATAGGATGGATCTACGAACGTGAGAGAAACATTTAAGAGGGGCAGGATGACTAATGCACTTTTTAGGCATGTCAGAGATTACCCACACATGTTTTTAAATGTATTATTATTGAGTAAGTTAAAAAAGATGAAAGGGGTAGAATAATTGAAGATTATTTATTAGCTAACAAGCTTATGTGGCAACTGGGTTTAAATGCACAAGTTCCCCCAGGGTTTAATGAAGCTAGTTCTTTTGTTCCATTTCTTCAGTTAAAGAGCTTTGAATGTTAATGTAATGATCTGGAGTAGGGACTTCATTTGTCAGCAACCTGTGGGTCTTGGATCCGATATCGGATCCGAGCCGGCAACTTGTAGCATAGCTATGGACCCGAGCTCCTAGCTCCTCCCCTCACCCATAATCCCCTGTCAACCTCCTATGACCTCAGATCTAGTTTGCCGCGCTTGAGTGTGTAGCTAGATTTTAGAGCTCCTAGCGTTTTCTTTACAGATAAGTGAAATTGTTCATTTTTTATCAAACTTTGTAATTGTAATTTGTGTGAGTGGTTAGGTTTCCTATCTAGTTTAATTTTTTTTGGTTTTCACCCTCCCCTCGCTGGTCGTTAGAGTGTGTCTGTGTGTGTTTGTGTTTGGGGCCTGGTGTGCTTGTGTAGTGTACTTTAGTTTTGGGTATGGCAGAGGCCCCAAAACCTATTTTTTCTAAATGCACCGAGTGTGGCCATAAGCTTTCTCCGGCTGATGGCCACCCTAAGTGTGTTCGGTGCCTTGGGGTTGAACACCTCTCTTCAGGATGTACAATTTGTGCAGCGTTCAACTCCAGGGCACTGAAAGAGCGGAGGTCGAAGCTTGTCCTGGCGGGTCTTTTGCCTCCGGATTCGGCTTTGGCCTCCGCTCCTCCCGTGGCACCTCCTCAGCCTGTGGTGGTAGCCACTCCTGCCCCCCTTCCTCCGGCCGGGATTCAAACTCCCACTAAAGCGCCAGAGGACAGGGAGGCCAGGAGGGAGAAACGGAGGGAGAAGCACCACAAGCGGCGGGCCGAGGCCTCCGCTTTGGCCCCCCTGGCTAAGCGGACTTCTCCCTCCACGGCTTCCAGGTCTCCTCCTCCTCCTCGGCTCCGATCTCCTTGCTTCTCCCCGGGACCCGAGGAGGAGGAGACCCGATCTCCGTCGAGGTCATCAAGACGGCACTCCAGGCCTGCCTCTGTGGCCTCTTCGAGATCTACATACAGCCTGTCAGATGCAGACTTGGACCGGATGATGCGAAGGTTCATCCAGGCCCAGCTGCAGATGGGAGTGCTCTTGCCTCCCCCCCCCACTTCGGGGGGGAGGTCGACCCCTTTCTTTGCTCCGATTGCTCCTTCTCCAACCCGCTTTCCGGGTTCGGAGCATTCGGAGCCGGGCAGCGTCAGAGCTGGGGGTGGGTCGGCGCCGACAGTACTAGGTACTTCAGATCCGACCCTGCCCTCGAGTTTGTCGGTTCCATCGTCGGATCCGACCTCTCAGAGCTGTGGGCTAAGCTTCGGATCCGAGGGTTTGTGTGCCTTCGGCTCCATCCAGGTCGGAGCACACTGGTCCCTCTGATCCGATGGTCTCTGCGCCGGTTCCGAACCCTTCATCGGATCCGAGTGGGCGTCGACTTTCAGAGCCCAGGGAGAGCGGCTCCCCCTCAGCCTTTGATGCAGTGGAGAGGTCTCTGTCGAGAGCATCCAGACCCCCGGCCCTTGCCTCTGCTCCACCCTGCACTCCCTCTCTGCTGGGTCAGGCTTCCATCACCCGGCCACAGGGACAGCCTGCTTCGATGTCCCAGGTTGTTCCATTGGAACAAGATATTGCTGGTGAGTCTTCCTCGGACAGCCTCCCCGAGGAAGTGCCTCGCAAGCACAAGTGTAAGAAGAGGCACGTGGACTCCCCCGAGTCTTTAACAGAGGACACGGACTTGGATGAAGGGGAAGGCTCCCCAAGGTCACCCCCGGAGGATGTCTCCTTTGGAGACATCATGGAAATGCTTAGGATCAGAGGTGGGTGGTCTGCCCCCAAGGCTTCCTCTGACGAGTCCATGTTCCTGGAGGCATTCGAAGCAGGCCCAACTACCTCTTGGGTGTCCCCTCCGGCCGACCCCCTGGTGGACCTTATTACCACCAGGGCGTGGAAGGAGCCGGACACTGTGGAGCCAGTCCCTAAATGCCCGGATAGGATACTGAGCCCCCCCCCCCCGCAGACCGGTCCCACTGGAGCAAGGGTCCCCCCGTAGATGCCATGTTGATGGCGGCAGCCACGAAGAGGGAACTAGCTCAGGAGAGCCCCTCGGTCCATCCACCGAGCAAGGAGTCCCGCTCGATGGATCACCTTGGGAAGCGGGTTTTTAGTTCAGCGACCTTCTCGGTAAGGTCTGTGAACTATATGGCACATGTCATCAGGATGCAGTGGGATCGTATCAAAGAATACGTTGCCCCCCCCTGAGTCCATGTCGGTGGAGGACAAGCAGTTGTACTCCACTCGAATGGCCACTCTAAGGTCTATCTCCAATACCTCTATGCGGCTTTTGTCCCACGCTACTGAGGGAGCTGCTAGAGCTAGCGGAGCGGGCCTAGTCATGAGACGTCAGGTCTGGCTCCGGCATTGTGACTTTGCGGAGCCCTTTAAGGCATCCTTTGCGAACGCCCCTTTTGATGGTTCTGCCTTGTTTGGCAAGACCGTTCGCGAAACACTGGTCCAGAGTGAGAAGGACGGGAAGACGTCTGCCATCGGAGTCCACTTCTCTGCTCCCCAGAGGTCCTTCTCGAAGAACCAAAAGGGACAGAAGAAGATGTGGTTCCGGAAATCGCAACATTCCCAACCTGCTCCGGACAACCAGTCCTTCCGTGGCAGAGGAGGACAGGGAGGACGCCGCCCTAGGGGCAGAGGGGCCCCGAAGAACTTTCGGTCCAGAGAATCCTTCTCTGACCGGCCCACGCAGCAGCCCTGAAGGGTTGCCCGACTGCTCTGCTCTGGAGGCAGTCAGGGGGCGTTTCTCGAGGCATCTGGTGGCATGGGAGTCCATCACATCAGACCGCTGGGTGCTTCGTATCATATCCAGAGGCTACAAAATTCCAATTTATCATGTCCCCAAACTCAGGAGCCTCCCCGATGTTCCACACGATCAGAGGGAGGCTGCAGCCGCAGAAATCCAGCAGCTGTTAGAAAAAAGAGCAATCCAACCCGTCCCCCAAGACCAGCTCGGATTAGGGTTCTACTCCAGGTTCTTTCTGGTGCCAAAAAAGACGGGGGACTTGAGACCAATTCTAGATCTTTCCCTCTTGAACCTGTCGGTAACCAAGGAAAAATTCCGAATGGTCACTCTTCAATCCATTCTCCCCCTCTTACGGGAGAGCGATTGGATGTGCTCTATAGACCTCAAGGATGCGTACTACCATATTCTAATGGACAGACAATCCAGGAGGTTTCTCCGCTTCTGGCTGGGAGCCAGTCATTATCCGTTCAGGGTCCTTCCCTTTGGCCTCATCACAGCCCCCCAGGGTGTTCACCAAAGTTTTAGCAGTGATAGCGGCCCACCTGAGACTCCAGGGAATGCAGATCTTTCCGTACCTGGACGACTGGCTTCTAACCGCCCCAACAAGGCATCTACTCTGCTCAGCCAGAGATTACTTTCTCCGCCTAGCCCCCCAGTTAGGCATCACAATCAATGCGGACAAATCTTCCCTTGCTCCGACACAAGTAATAGAGTTTATAGGGGCCAGATTAGATGCCAGGGATCTATGAGTCTTCCTGACTTCGGAACGACTACAGAATCTGAGATTGCATGTGCGGGCCATCCTACAATCGGAAGCTCCACCGGCGGAATTGGTCCTGAGGGTGCTGGGCTCCATGGCGGCTGCAATAACGCTTCTTCCATGTGAAAAAATTAAAAAGTGGCAGTAGCGAGCAAAGTGAAGCTGGAAACTTAGAACACAAATTCTGCAACTTCTGAGAAACACAATGTTATTTATTGTAGATAAGCGCTTTCGGTAGAGAGCAATCTCCCCACCTTCATCAGATCACATGTGCTCGCCTAAATATGAGGGTACTGCAGTGGACCCTTCAAGTGCAATGGTCCTTCCAATCTCTTCCTCTCTGCCACCCTATCTCTATCAGCAAGGTTTGCAGGAGGGCCCTGTTATGGTGGCTCCAATCCCTGGACCTCCATATGGGCTGGCCCTTCTGCATTCCTCCCCCTCTCGGCACGGTGACCACAGATGCCTCTCGACTTGGGTGGGGGGGCATTACACGGGCAGGACAGTCCAAGGCACATGGAACGACACAGAGACCTCCTTGCATATCAACGTTCTGGAGATGAGAGCGGTGCTGTTGGTGTTGCAGGCACTTCAGAATCTCCTCCCTGTAGGAACAATTGCAATTCAGTCAGACAACATGTCTGTTGTTTGGTACATCAACAAACAGGGGGGAACCAGATCCTACCCCTTATGCCGAGAAGCCTTGAGAGTGTGGGAATGGGCGATTTCCACCAACCGCTTTCTGATCGCAACGCACATTCCGGGGCGGGCCAACATTCTGGTGGACAAACTCAGCCGCACCATTCTTTCCCCTTACAAGTGGTCTCTCAACCCACTAGTAGCAAAGCAGATATTCGCAAAATGGGGGTAACCCTGCTGTGATCTCTTTGCCTCTCCCTTAAAAACGAAATGTGACAGCTTCTTCGCTCTGATTCCCCCACCAAGGGAAGCCCTGAGAGACGCTCTGGTGCATGTTTGGCTGCCCGGTCTATGCTATGCCTACCCTCCTTTACCCCTGATGCTAAAGCTCTTACAGAAAGCCTCGCGGTTGTGGAGCAGAATGATCCTCATTGCCCCATTCTGGCCTCGGCAAACTTGGTTCCCTTACCTGTGGTCTCATCTAGTGAATCCTCCTTGGATTCTGGATCCCACTCCGGATCTAATCTCCCATCCATTGGAATTACAGACCCCGAATCTGGTCAACCTGAAGCTGACAGCTTGGTTGCTCCAGTTCCAGTCTTAGTCAGGACTCCCGGCATCTCTTCACCAGTGAAAGCCATCCCGGTGGCAGCACATAGGCCTTCCACCAGAAAAATATACCGCAGTAAATGGAGACGCTTTTCCATCTGGGCGGAATATCATAATCTGGATCCCTTCACTGCCCATCTACCGTCCGTACTGGATTTTCTAACCGGACTCTTTCAGCAAGGAGCTATTTGTTCAACAGTCAAGGTACAGTTGGCAGCCATCTCCCATTACCATGCGGGACATGAGACAGGTCCTTTGATGTCAGCTAAATTGTGCAAAACATTTCTCAAGGGCACCTTTCTACTCAGGCCCCCTATCAAAGAAGCCGTACACCCTTGGGATCTTTCTCTAGTCCTTCAAGCCTTGACTGCTTCTCCCTTTGAACCAGCCGCATTGGTCAATCTCAAATATTTGTCCTGGAAAACAGCATTCCTGGTAGCCATCACTTCAGCCAAGAGAGTTTCGGAACTCCAAGCCCTTTCCATAAAGCCTCCTTACTTGGTCTTCCATCCGGACAGAGTGTACCTCAGGACCAATCCCTCCTTTCTTCCCAAGGTGGCATCGGAAATAAATATCAATCAGTCCATCAACTTACCGGTTTTCTTACAAGCTGCATTCATTAGATGTACACAGGCAGCTGCGTTTCTATATTCATAGGACAGCTGGTCACAGACAAATCTGATCAGCTGTTTGACTCCTTTGCTAAATTCAGTTTAGGTAAAGCCGTTTCAAAGGTCACCTTGTCACGTTGGATTTTTCAATGTGTTCTTCTGGCCTACCAAGCTTCCGGGAGGCCCACACCTGAGGGAGTCCGTGCACATTCCACTCGCTCCATCTCTACTTCTGCTGCCTTTAAATCTAGAGTACCATTGGATGATATTTGTTCAGCAGCTACTTGGGCCTCATCTCATACTTTTATTAACCACTACAAACTAGATGTAATTTCTAGAGGGAGAGCATCCTTTGGCTCCTTCCATGATGGCCACCCAAGATTCAGGTAGCTGGGGACTCTGTCCCACAGGTTGCTGACAAATGAAGTCCCTACTCCAGATTAAGAAGTTATGTACTCACCATAACATTCCATCTGAGTAGGTGGCTTCATTTGTCTGCAACCATCCCCCCCCCCCTCCTTCCCCCTGGCCTTCAGAACTTGGTCATGTTATATTGTTCTATCTATTATGCTTGTTGGAACACCTTTTTCGGGTATCCATAGAGGGGAAAACTTGATCTGAGGTCATAGGAGGTTGGCAGGGGATTATGGGTTAGGGGAGGAGCTAGGAGCTCGGATCCATAGCTGTGCTACAAGTTGCCGGCTCGGATTCAATATCAGATCCAAGACCCACAGGTTGCAGACAGATGAAGCCACCTACTCAGATGGAACGTTATGGTGAGTACATAACTTCTTATTATGTAATATAAGGTAATTGTTTTGAGGTCATGTGATAAGACATTTTGTTTGGGTCTGTCTTTTTAAACTTGTGCAAAATTTTATAGGTTATGTGATTTTATAACTGTATTCTTAGGCTCTTAGGTTCTTAGTCTCTTAGGTTCATACTAGGCTATCTGCCCGAGGGCATTTACAAGCCTAGCCCATCGTTTTGTGGCTTACGCCACCCCTTTAGTATGGGGAACTATACCCATTATTTTGCTGTGCCTCTGTCGAGCAGTGACACTGAGGTAATCCCTGGGGTATATCTGCGATCTCCCATCCATTGGTCAAGATTTCTCTTGAACAAGGCCAGCGAGGTGCTCTGCCTCACATGTACTGGGATTTTGTTCCACAGCATAGGGAGTCTTTGGGTGATGAATCTATCAAGTTCAAGTTTATAGGTTCATAGGTGTGTACTAGGCTAATGGCCATGGGGCCTTTACAAGCCAAGCCCATAAGATTATCCTGGCATCGTGCCACCCGGCCTTAGTTCCCAGTGCCTCTGTCGAGTAGAGCCTCTGGGGTGATCCCTGGGGTGAATTATCTATTTCCCATCCACTCATTAAGATTTCTCTTGAAGAAGGACAGTGAGGTGCTCTGCTTGACATGTATGGAAAGTCTATTCCATAGCTTGGGCAGTCTCTGGGTTATGAACCTGTCCCTCCAGCATGTTCTGTTGATTGTGGTAATGAGGTTGAGGTCTCTGGAGCGTGTGGTGCGGAGGGATTGGGATTTCTGTAGATGTAGCATTTCTAGCAGAGCTGGGTCGGACATGGCTTTGTATGTCAAGCAGAGATCGCCTCTAAGTAGGCGATATGAGATAGAGAATTGTTGGAGTTTGTCTGTCCATGTAGGACAAGTGTTTAAAGCCTAGGATCCTCTTTGTGAGGTACTTTTGCGGCCTCTCCAGTTGCAGGTGTCTAGTGAGATACATGCCAAATGGCGCATTGTACTCGATGACTGGCCTAATGAGGGAAGAGTAGAGGGAGACAATTACCTATTTCTTCCTGGATGCAAAACCCTTAGTAATGAGATGTGCAACATAGAAGGACTTTTTGACCACAGTGGCAATATGGTGGTCAAAAGAGAGGTTGCTGTCAACCTGTGTTCCCAGATATCTTGTAATGCCTTCTGTGTTCAGTGGACTACCATCAATGTGGTAATTCAAGGGAACTGGGTTTTTCCCAAGGGAGATGACTAACATTTTTTGGCATTGAGCTTAAGACCATGGTTCTGACACTAGTCGTTGGTCTCAGTGAGGCCTTTCTGTAGGATGTCAACATCACTTGGGGAGTTAATAATAGCTCCCAACTTGTAATAGTCTGCAAACTTTGTCAGCCAGAGTCCCTTCTTGTTGGCCTGGACTTCAGAGAAGTAGATACCAAACAGGAGAGGACCCAGGACCAAAACCTGTGGGACTTCACTCATGACCGGTCGGCAGTCTGACTTGGAGTCAGCTACTTTCACACTATGGGTTCTATCTGTGAGCTAGTTTGCAACCCACCTAGTGATATAGAGGTTGATGCCTAGCTTAGTGAGTTTTTCTATGATTCCTGAGTAGGGAATGGTATCAGAAGCCTTGGACAGATCAAGGTAGGCTGTATGAACCACCTTGCCTTCATCCACAGCTCTGGTGACTGACTCAAAGAAGTCGACCAAGTTGAGCAGGCATGATCTACCCTTCACAAAACCAAACTGTGTAGGATCCATAGTTTGGAGATTCCCTATATCCTTGTTTATTAGGTCCATGATGCGTTCCATAGCTTTGCATATCAGACTCATCAGGCTAATGGTACAATAGTTTCCAGGGTCTGTAGTCACTCCTTCTTTGTGGAGAGGGATGACTGTAGCAGTGCGCCATTTGGTAGGGGCAAAGCCTGAGGTGAGGCTGTGATTGAACAGGGCACACAGGTGAGGTGCCAGTTCACTCTGTAGTTCATGTAGAACACAGCCAGGGATATTGTCAGGTCCCATAGAAGCTGTATTCTTGGCCTTGGACAGTGCTGTTTTAACCTGTGCAGCAGTAATTTTGGGTGCCTGGCAATCCTACTGGTATTGTGATTGGCCCTGGTGGGGGGTAAAGTTTGTGCTGAATCTGTCGGCCACTATATTGGCAAGATCTGTTGGCTCGGTATAAGAGGTACCATTGTGCAGTAGCTCAGAGAAAATCTGGGTATTGTTGTAGAAATTCTTTACATAACTATAGAAGGCCTTGTGGTTGTCTTTACTATCTGCTGCAATTCTGTTTTCATAGCTAGCTTTAGAGGATTTGATGAGGGATCTCAACTTTTTGTTGAGGCTAATAAGGGAGTTTTTCCAGTCTTGGGACTTCACCTTATTCTGCATCAGTTTTCTCCTTCTGTTGTAGAGTTTGATGTCCTTCAAGAATGCAACTGCAGTCATAACATATGGGTTGTCCTGCCTCAGGCAGCCCTCGGTCGGCCGGATTCCAAAGTCTGGGTCCGACGTCGGCTGATGTCGCATTTCTCTCCGACGTCAGAGCGGCTGGAGTATATAAGCATCAGCCGACGCCATCTTCTTCAGTCTTTCTTGCCGCGCGGTGCCCGAAGCAGAAGCAGTTCGCAAGTGCCGGTCGGTCAGCTCCTGTATTCTTCGAATCCGAAGTCATCAAAAAAGCTAAGTACCCCGTTGGGGACCTTTTCTTGCCTCAGCCGATGTCAGAAATTACTGAAAAAGTAAATAATTGTTTGTCTTGTGGTAAACAAATACCTCATAAGGATTTCCACTCTTATTGCATACCTTACCTTGGCCCAGACCACGACGTCTCAGCCTGTGCCGCCTGTGCTCACTTCAATAACCGCACTCTCAGGCGCCGGGCGGAGTTCGCTGAAGACTTTTTCGGTGAAAAATACGATTATACGATGCCGTCGGAATTACCGACATCGCAGACTCCTAAGAAACGAAAAGACCGGGACCGACACCCTCGGCCCGCGTCTTCCTCCGACACCACGCCAAAACCTACCGCGAGTGCTCCGGTTCCCTCTGAGGCGGTTATCTCACCGCTCCGAACCGAAGACACCGCGTTACCGATGCCTCTGATCCCGGAGACCACACCGACGCCAGTTATTGATTTTCCTCCGGATACTGAAACCGAGGAAATGCCCGAGACCATTGCTGTGGATAAGGTCACTCCTGCACGTGGAGCTGCTAGGCCTCCCATGTCCATGTCTATCAAGGCCTACACACGTGCTAAGGCAGCTAGCAAGACCAAGCACCTTACTGCTAAAGCCTTACCTCAGCCTACTCCTGAAGCACAAATCATGACTATGGCCGCAGACTTAATTTCCATGATCAGAGGTTCCCAGGCCCATCCTGAGAGAGGATCCCAGCCTCCTCCTGATAAGAGGCCCAGGGTTGAACCCTCTGACCCTCTCCCTTCAGATGAAGATTCTGAGGACTCTGTTCACTCCGATAGCCAGGAAGAGCCCTTCCAGACCTATGAGGACTCAGATGCATAGGACTCCATCCCCTCGGCCTCCCCTCCTGAGGATATTTCTTTTGGGGAAGTTCTGCATTCCATGAGGGAACATTTTAAGTGGCAAGGCCAGGAATATTCTGATTCCAGAAAGCGCCTTCGAACCTTCCTTAAAAAGCCCCAACACAGGCCGTTAGCTATACCTCCTATGCTTGATGTTTTGGATGATCTGTACTCTGACTCCAGTGTTACCCCTGATACTCTCCCTCCTGCTCCTGCCAAGCCTGACAGATACTATAGGGTCCCAGAAACACATTCTCATTTCTTTAAGGCCCATGCTGTTGATTTAGAAACAATTTCACAGGGACCTGGGGTTTCAGCTACCACCTCCAAAAATCCTTTGCCTTCCAACAGGGAAGCTAGGTCATTAGAGAGATGGGGGAAAAAGGTTTACACCTCCACTACCTTATCTATGAGAGCTCTCAGTTGTCTCTTTAATATGTTTCAATATCAGGATTTACCTGTTAGATGATTTACAGAAAACTTTGGCCTCTCCTGAACCTTTAGATAGGAAGTCTTTACAGGAGGCTGTACATAATTCTCAGCAAGTGAGCAATCACTTTCTTCAGTGTGGATATGATGCATTGGAAGCTTCATGAAGGGTAGCTATGACAGGGGCGGTCATTCGTAGACATGCATGGTTAAAAGAACAACCTTTACCAGATCATGTTAAGGCAAAACTTCTTGATGCACCCTTGGAAAAGAACAAGCTTTTTGGTGCTAATGCTAAAGATGTGTTAAAGTCCATTGAGGAAAAAGACAAGTCAGTTCAGACAGTTAAAGTTTTCCTCCAGGTTCAACCACCCAGATTCAGCAGGAATTGGCCTTCTAAAAGCTGGTCCTTTCCTAATCCTGAAAGATTTCAAAGGGGCAAAAACAGGCGTGGCCGAGGAAGAGGACAATACAGAGGTTCCTACAGGGGACGACAATGGCAACCAGCAAACCAAAGAAGTGACACAGGGGTTTCTCCTGCCCCACAGGGACAATCCCAATGACTTTCCTCTACTTCCGCTGACCAAGGAGCAAACAGAAGCTCCTTTGGGCGGAAAATTATCTCTGTTTTCAGACAATTGGCACAGACTTGACAAAGGACAAATGGATTTTGGACATTATAGACCAAGGTTACAGGTTCCACTTTCATACCTTGCCAAGAAAACAAGGCATGCCAAACCTACCACAAAACCAGAGGGCAGAGGCTATCAAGCAAATTTCTCTGCTTACTCAGATCAAAGCAATAGAAAAAGTTCCACAACAAGAACAAGGCCAGGGATTTTATTCAAGACTGTTCCTTGTTCCAAGAAAAGAAACTCAATGGAGACCAATACTGGATTTGTCCGCATTAAACACTTTTCTCATAGTACCAAAGTTCAAAATGCTGACTCTGCAGCAACTCCTTCCCATGCTGGGCAAGGGGTCTTGGCTGATTACTCTGGACCTCAAGGAGGCATACCTGCATGTCCCTATCAGACACAGCTGCAGAAGATACCTCAGATTTCTTGCAGGGCCAGAGCATTATCAATTCTCAGCATTGCCATTTGGCTTATCTACTGTGCCCAGAGTATTCACGAAATGCCTGGCTTCAGTAATTGCTCATTGCAGCCTCCAGGGGATCCAAATTTACCCGTACCTGGATGACTGCCTCATACAAGCGGACGACAAACTGATTTTGACAAAAAACTTGAATTATGTCATAAAATTGCTACAGGCTCTGGGATACACAGTCAACTTCCAAAAGTCAAGACTACAGCCATCCCAGCAAATAACCTTCTTAGGAGCCAAACTAGACACAGCCTCTCAAATGGCTTACCTGACAGAAGACAAGCAAAAGAAGTTAACTCATTATTTCAAAGGTTTGGCAAAGCTCATCCAGATGACTGCAAGGAGATTCCTACAGGCCCTGGGTTACATGGCATCCTGCATTTTACTGGTCCCATTAGCAAGACTACACATGAGAAAGCTTCAATGGTACCTAAAAAGCTTATGGTCTCAACACAGCAACAACCTAGAGACAACCATTCCGCTCACTCCATGCCTACAAAAGGAATTTCTATGGTGGGCCTCGGTAAGCCAGGCAAATACAGGTATGTCATGCAAAAAACCTCAGATAACACAGACCATGACCACAGACGCCTCAGACCTAGGTTGGGGGGGGGGGGCGCACATGGAGGGCAGATGTATTCAAGGACTATGGTCTCCAAAGGAAACACATCTGCATATCAACCAAAAAGAAATGCTGGTAGTAATGCATGCCATCGAGGCCTTTCGACAACAACTTCAGCAAGGCCACCTGCTAATACGGACAGACAACACCACTGTGATGTGGTACATAAACAAGCAGGGGGGCACCCATTCTTACCCCCTTTGCAGACTGACAATGAATCTGTGGGAAAAATCACTGAGCCTAAACATACAGTTGCAATCCCAGTTTGTTCCAGGCAAAGACAATGTGCTGGTGGACAACCTAAGCAGGAATTTCCTGGATCCCCACGAGTGGAGGTTACATCCAGAAATCTTCATACGACTCACATCGACATGGGACCGGCCAGAAGTAGACCTATTTGCCTCCCACCTCAATCATCATCTACAAAAGTTCTGTTCAAGGACATATCATCCACAAGCATGGAAAATAGATGCTCTCTCATTCAACTGGAACTTCCTAAAAATCTATGCATTCCCACCTCTGCCACTGATGACCACAGTATTACTAAAGATCAAAGCAGAGAAGCCCAAGGGGATCCTAATAGCTCCAGAATGGCCAAGACAACACTGGTATCCACTACTTCGGAGCATACGTCACAACAAAAAGTGGGCCCTTCCCCAATGGCCCCAACTTTTGACTCAACACAACTTCAAGACAGTACATCCCAACATTCAGACGCTGCAGCTAACAGCTTGGGAGATTCCATGAATAACCTCAATCTATCTCTCTCTAAGGAAGTTCAGCGGATACTAACAGAAGCCCGAAGACCATCCACCAGAAAGGTTTACTCAGCAAAATGGAAGAGATTCAGCATTTGGAATACCAGCAAGGGTCATGATGCATCATTATTGAACATCCCACTCATTCTGGAATATTTGGCAGATATGCTACAGAATGGACTCTCATATTCTTCCATAAAAATACATGCTTCAGCTATTTCAGCTAGATACAACACTGATCCACCTGTGTTTTCACATCCTTTGTTAAGGCAATTCCTTAGGGGAATCAAGAATATAAAGCCACCAAGAAAGGCTCCAGTACCAGCTTGGGACCTCAACTTTGTCCTAGAAAAACTGACTCTACCCCCCTTTGAGCCAGCAGCTTCTGTGGACTTACAATTTCTCTCATGAAAGACAGCTTTCCTGTTGGCAATTACCTCAGCAAGAAGGGTTTCGGAATTACAGGCCCTGATGGCAATACCACCGTTCATAACCTTTCACAGAGACAGGGTCTCCTTACGAACCAATCCTACCTTCCTGCCAAAAGTGGTATCTAGGGTTTCTTTAAATCAAGCAATTCACCTGCCTACTTTCTTTCCCAATCCTGAGAACAAAGGGGAAAGACTGTTGCATACCTTGGACATTCACAGACAACTTCGTTACTACCTGGACAGAACCAAGACCAGTAGGAAGTTTGATCAGCTTTTTGTAGCTTATGCCCCTGCAGTACAAGGAAAAGCAATTTCCAAACAGACTATTTCAAAATGGATTGGACATTGCATCAGATTCTGTTATTCCTTCCATGGAAAGAGTGTACCAGCCAATGTCAGACCACACTCCACCAGAGCTACAGCCACCTCTACAGCATTCTTAAGAGGGGGTGCCTACAAAAGACATTCTAGAAGCTGCTACATGGAGCTCCGTGCATACATTCTCCAAACACTACAACCTCCCTTTATATTCCAGATCCAGAGCAGGCTTTGCTTCGGCAGTCCTGCAGGGATTGATAGCTACACCATCCTTTTCTTAGAGCATACCACCTACCCCAGCTAAGCTATGGTATTCAACCCATATGTTATGACTGCAGTTGCATTCTTGAAGGACATAGTACAGTTTTGTACCTACCATAAATGTAGATGTCCGATAGATATGCAACTGCAGTCGGGTTTTCTCTCCCTCCTTCCCCTCTATGCCTTGAGTCCACTCCGATCCCTATTATCCTTAGCTGTGGATATCTGTTATGGTGTATCTGTTTATTGCTTATTTATTGTCTGGAAACCTATTTTTGTCTTCCAATTTGACTACAGCCTTCATTGGAGGGCACCTGGCATCTGGGGCAAGAAACACTGAAGAAGATGGCGTCGGCTGATGCTTATATACTCCAGCCGCTGTGACGTCGGAGAGAAATGCGACATCAGCCGACGACGGACCCAGACTTTGGAATCCGGCCGACCGAGGGCTGCCTGAGGCAGGACAACCCATATGTTATGACTGCAGTTGCATATCTATCGGACATCTTCATTTATGGTAGGTACAAAACTGTACTTTTATGGCAGGGGGCCACCAGATTGGCTTTCTTTTTTTGGAGGAGAGTATCTTGGTTTTATTGGGTATGGCGAGATCCATGCATTTGTGTATGCATTGGGTACAGTGCACTGATGTATGATTCGGCTGTCATGCAACTACTCTTCATTTGCATAGGTGCCGTGAAGTTAGCCACCTCTGTTTTTAGGAGCCCAAAGTTAGCTTTCGAGAAGTGTTTCATGGTGGTTACCTTTGCGGGGGGCTGGGGGTGGGGGGGGATGTGGATTTCTAAGGTGATTAGTTTCTGGTTGGATCTAACCAGGGAGGAGTTGACTATTGATGTAGAACAACGGTTGCCCATGTTAGGTGCTACCTCTAATGGGTGGGTAAGAATGAGCTGGTCCAGGGCATTGGAGTTAATGAATTCCAGGAAACGTTGGGCAAGTGTATTGGTACACGAGTAGTTTTCCCAGTTAATGGAGGGGTAGTTGAAGTTGCCCAGTATAAGTGTGTTAGGTTGGACCCTAATATTCTCCAGGGTGCTTAGGAACATGGAGTCTTGGGACATGGTTGGGGACCTATAGCAGGCTATGACCTGAAATCACTGTCTTAACCAATGTTAGTTGCACTTGAAGTATCTCAGATGCGTTATGTTGGGCTACCAGTCTGAAGGTGTGCACATCCTTTATGAATATGGAAACACCACCACCTTTGGAGCTTCAGTCCAAGTTCTGAGGCCGAAAGGTGTGGAATGAGTTATAGCCTTGTAGTGCAGGGGTGCTTTCTGCTGCCTTGAACCAGGTCTTTGTTACAAGTGAACTGACTGATTGCTTTAGTAGTTCTGATGAAGTCCCATGTGGAATGAAAGTGCTTAACTAGTGACTAGTTACTGAATTTTAATGAAGTGCAGTGGTAGTTCTACTGGCTGTTGTTCTGGTTCTTGGTTCTAATACACACTTAGAACCTAAAGCATTTATGTGTGGTATTTTATGGTAATGCGTGTCTTTGGCAAAAAGTAATAAGTATCAGGAGCCCAACTACTAACACTTCTTTAGTTACTTAGGGTTTTTATGTATGTTGTGAAATAAAATATACAGAATAACGGCTTACAAATCTGGCACTGTTCAAGAAGATACTGCTTGATAGTGGACTGTGCTGGTAACCTTCCTTGTTTTACTGTGATGTTATCTGGCAGTAGTCACTTGAGCTGAATGTTTCCTTGTGCTGGTAGTGTACACTGTGTCCTGTTCACACAGCTGACACTATTATGTTGCAGCTGATCATGTTCCAGGTCATTTTGGTTGAGTTCTTACTGTAATTGTCTTCTCTTCAGGTTGTTATGCTGCAGTCTGATGAGGCACACCATCACTGCTCCTTCTGCTCCAACCTAGACATCAGAGCTTAGCCAGTATTGCAACTGTGTTTGTTAGAACAACATTGTGCCAATGTTGTATTCGAGCTATAATGCCCAACAGGGTGGGCATTGTTGGGGAAATAGCGGATTGCCCAGGGGTGTTGAGGCCCGACTCCACAGGTGGAGGTCCTCTCCACCCCTGGAAGGTTAATCATTTCCCCTATAAGGCCCTCCATATTGCACTTGGATAATGGGTACCTGTTAAAAATTGTTTCATTTTTTTATTACTAAATATATTTTTTGTTGCATCTTGATGTTAAATAGTTCCTCCGCCTAATGTTTGCTAATGAATTCTTTGACTTATTTTTTTTTTTTTATTTAAAAAAAAAAGAAGAAAAAGGTGGCAGCTTTTTTTTTCCCAGTCCGGGCTGCACAGCAACATAGTAAATGCTGTGAAGTGGCATATTGTAACCCCCCCCCCCCCCAAGCGTTACCCATACATCAGTACCTTGTTAGGGAATGCTCATTGTCCAGTAGGGTATTAACATACTTTTTGCTCATTATCTTACAAGTTTTACAGCAGTTACTTCAGTATCCATAATGCATTTGGTTTACATAGGACTACTAATAAGTTATTTACAACAATTAACACCGGTGGCATCAACATTCTTAAAGAAGTATTCCAGCATTGGGAAGATAGATTTACAGTGCACATTTCAGTATCCGCAATATAAGAATGTGCTGTGATGGAAACAGGGTCTTTATTAGAACAGCGAACATTTGAAATATCGGGTGTTCTAATATCGACCCGTTTTCAGCGAATGCTAAAAATATCGAAGTAACAGGAAACCGAATTCTTTCCTAGGGAAAGAATTTGGTTGTCCATTTCTGTTGCTTCGGTATTTTCAGAGCTCTGGTGGAAAATTATGGGTTGGGTTCAGGTAAGTGTGCGTTTGTGTGGATGTGTGGGTTAGGTGAGTTAGGGTTAGGGCGCGGGTGAGGTGACTGTGCGATAGTGATGGACCTTAGAGTCAGGGTTTGGGTTAAGGTAAGTGGATAGTTAGTGGTGTTTGTATAGTTTAGTGTAGGGGTTAGGTGTTAGAGTTTAGGTGTATGTGTGTGGATTGCTGCTTGTTTGGTGTGCTTATGTTATGTGTATGTGTTTTGGAACAGCAAATTTTTTCCCTAGGAAAGAATTTGCTGTTCCGAATGTTCAGTGTTTTTTTTTTTCAGTTGCTAGGGTTTGATATTAGAACACTCAACATTTTGAATGTTCGATGTTCTAATATAGACCCATGGAAACATATTGTCCACATTTTAGATGTAGGACTTTGATCATCAGATTTATAGAGACTTCGCTACCAGGAGCTGTGTGTAACTGAAATAAGGTTTATTGTTGCTAGTGAAGGTGACGTATTGTAAAGTGGCAAAAAAGCATTGTAATAGCGTAATGAACTATAGTCTTTAAAAATAGTTAAATATTTACAAAGGTATTTATGTCCAGCTGGGATTGCTGTTATAGTGTGGTTGTGTATCGAAGTGTTTGTATCCAATGATTTTCTCTCTCTTTCTTTCTATTTATATATATGTGTGTGTATATGTGTATGTGATATATATATATATATATATATATATATATATATATATATATATATATATATATATATATATGGTGGATTGGACACTCTAAATTGGCCCTAGGTGTGCGTGTGAGTGTGCCTTCTGTGGAAGGTTGGGCGCCGGGCTGGCAACTCGACACCGTAAAACTCCACTGCCATTCAATGTGCGGACAAGGTGATCCGCTGTGGCGACCCTAACCGAAAAGCCGAAGAAAAAGAAGAAGATATATATATATATATATATATATATATATATATATATATATATATATATATATATATATATATCTTTGTCAGAAGATAGAAAATTCAAAAGACTGAAAGCCAAAATATTTGAAACTCAAAAATATCCGAAGTGTTTTTAATGCAGGGGGGCTAATTATATATATCAACTCTGAGATTGCACAACAGTGAAGAAGAGGCAAATTCCCATTTTCAGTATTTTGAGTTTTAGATATTTTGGTTTTCAGTCAATTGAGCTTTTGATCTTGATATAGACCTTTGTGTGTATGTGTGTGTTTATTATCAAAATTTTGAGCGACACATTGCCGAAGCCACATATGCAAAGTCCTAACTCCAAATTCTGAAAACAGCAAACACCGATTTTCCGGACTGTGGAATCTCACCCCCTTCTTGACTCATGGTAGTAATTGTTTTCAGGTGTCGGTTGGGTCAGAAATGTCGCTGTTCGAAATGATGTCCTTCAAGGATGCATCTGCAGTCCTAACAAATGGGTTGTCCTGCCTCAGGCAGCCCTTCGGTCGGCCGGATTCCAAAGTCTGGGTCTGGCCTCGGCTGATGTCGCACTTCACCCGACGTCTTAGCTGCAGTTCAGCGGGTATAAAGGCATCAGCCGACGCCATTTTCCTCAGTCTTTCTTGCCGCGTGGCGCCCGAAGCAGAAGCTGTTTGCAAGTGCCGGTCGGTCAGAACCAGAGATTGCTACTACCGAAGACTTCTAAAAAGCTAAGTACCCCGTTGGGGACTCTTTCTTGCCTCAGCCGATGTCAGAAAAAGTGAATAACTGTTTAACTTGTGGGAAACAAATACCTCATAAAGATTTCCACTCTTACTGCCTACCTTGTTTAGGCCCAGACCACGACGTAGCAGCTTGTCTAGCCTGTGCTTCTTTCAACCGACGGACACTTAGACGTCGGTCGGAATTTGCTGAGGAGTTTTTCGGCTCCGCTTTTGCTTACAACATGCCGTCGGAAACTCCGACTTCACAATTAGCTAAAAAGCGCAAGGAAAAGGACCGACACTCGCGGTCCGCGGTTTCGGCCGAAACCGCGGTTAAGTCAACCGCGAGTGTCTCGGTTTCGGCTGAAACAGAGTCCTCGGTTCTTCCTTCGGCCGAAAGCTTGCCTCCTACCGAGGCCTCATCCAGCATGGCTGAATCTGCTACTGAAATTCCACCTGCTCTTACAGGTTCACAGGATTTATCTGATACTATCCCTTTAGATATATCTACTCCTGCACGTGGAGCTGCTAGGCCCCCTGCATCCATGTCAATTAAGGCTTTTGCCAGGGCTAAAGCAGCAAAATCAACCAAGACTGTGCCTGCTAAGACCCCCTCTCACAGGCCTAGCTCTAGTACTCAAATGCTTAGTCTAGCAGAGGATCTCATTTCTTTGATCAGGGGATCCCAGCCTCACCCTGACAGGGCCTCTCACCCACCTCCAGAGAAGAGGCCTAGAGCAGAGCCCCCTGAGCCAGTTTCTACAGATTACTCCTCTGATGATTCAGAAAATACAAACCCTCCAGAAGGCCCTTACTCTCCTTATGAGGACTCTGATGCAGAAGACTCCGTTCCTTCTGCCTCTCCGCCTGAGGAATTTTCTTTTGGGGAAACCTTGCATGCTATGAGGGAACAATTTCAATGGCAGGGCCAGGATTTTTCAGACTCTAGGAAAAGGCTTAGGACCTTTTTGCATTTGCCACAGCATAGGCCTTTAGCCATTCCTCCAGTACTTACTGTTGTGGATGATGCATTTAATGATGCTTGTACTGCTCCTGATTCACTTCCTCCGGCCCCTGCTAAGCCCGACAGGTACTACAGGGTTCCGGACACACATTATCATTTGCATAAGGCTCCTTTTGCAGATCCTGAAACTATTTCACAGGGACCCAAGGCTGTAGCAGCTACCTCTGCCAAAAACCCCCTCCCCTCTGAAAGGGAATCTAGGGCCTTAGAGAGATGGGGTAAAAAAGTTTATACTTCTGCTACTCTTTCGCTAGGGCCTTAAACTGTCAATTCCACATGATTCAGTATCAGGAATTTATGTTAGATCAGTTAACTAAAAAACTGTCCTCGCCTGAACCATTAGACAGAAAGTCTCTTCAGGAAATGGTACATAACATTCAGCAGGTCAGTAATCATTCCTTAAAATGCGGCTATGATGCACTGGAGGCTTCCTTTAGATCAGCTATGACTGGTACAGTGATCAGAAGGCATGCATGGTTAAAAGAGCAGTCCTTACCAGACCATGTAAAATCAAAGCTCCTAGATGCTCCCATGGATAAACACAATTTGTTTGGCTCCCCTGCACAGCAGGTGCTGAAGAAGGTGGAAGAGAAAGCAAAATCTGTCCAGACAGTCAAGGATTTCTTACAGGTCCAGCCTCCAAGGTTTAGTAGGAACTGGCCTTCCAAGAATTGGTCCTTTCCAGACACCACCAGAGCACAGAGAGGCAGGCATAGGCACACAAGAGGCAGAGGTCAATCCAGAGGTGCCTACAGGGGACGTCAGTGGCAGCCTAACAACCAGCGAAGTACTGCCACAGATCCAGCCACTACCACTTCCACAGGACAATCACAGTGACTTGGCTCTGAAACCGCCTACCAGGGAACAACTAGAAGCACCCTTAGGCGGAAAGCTAGCCTTATTTTCAGTAAACTGGCATTACATTACAGGAGACAAATGGATTTTACAGACAATAGACAAAGGTTACAGGTTTCACTTCCATACTCTACCAAGGAAGAGAGGAATGCCAAACCTACCTCCAAATCAAAAGACAAAAGCTCTAGAACAAATAGACCACTTAATAAGGATGAGAGCTATAGAAAAGGTACCGTCTATGGAACAAGGGCAAAGATTTTACTCCAGACTTTTCCTGGTGCCAAGAAAAGAAAACCAATGGAGACCTATTCTCGACCTGTCCGCTCTGAACACATATCTCATTGTTCCAAAATTCAAGATGCTGACCCTACAGCAGCTTCTTCCCATGCTGGGCAAGGAGTCTTGGCTGGTAACTCTAGATCTCAAGGAGGCATACCTGCACGTCCCCATACGACCAAATTGCAGAAGATACCTCAGATTTCTTGCAGGATCAGAGCATTATCAATTCTCAGCATTGCCTTTTGGCTTATCTACTGCGCCCAGAGTATTCACGAAATGCCTGGCATCAGTAATTGCTCATTGCAGGCTTCAGGGAATTCAAATTTACCCTTACCTGGACGACTGCCTGTTACAAGCAGACAACAAAAACAAATTAGCAAAAGATTTGAAAAAGGTCATTCATCTACTGCAAGCCCTGGGTTACACAGTCAATATAAAAAAGTCAAGGCTGATACCATCCCAAAGGATAACTTTCTTGGGTGCAGAACTGGACACTTCAAATCAAATGGCATCCCTCACAGCAGAAAAGCAGAAGCACCGTCCTCTCTATTTCATGGCATTAACAACACAGAACCAGCTAACAGCAAGGAAAGTCCTGCAAGCCCTGGGTTACATGGCATCCTGCATAATATTGATTCCACATGCCAGACTACATATGAGAAAGTTACAGTGGTACCTAAGGAATTTATGGTCTCAGCACAAGCACAGCCTAGAAACCCAAATTCCAATAATTCCATGCCTGAAGCAAGAATTCCGATGGTGGGCTCAGGCCTGTCAATTGAACAAAGGACTGCCCTTCCACAGCCCTCAACCAAGCCAGACTATCACCACGGACGCCTCAGACCTCGGTTGGGGGGCACACATGCTGGACAAGTGCATACAAGGCTTATGGACTCAAGACCAGCTGAACCTACACATAAATCAAAAGGAGATGCTGGCAGTAAAACTGGCAATTCAGACATTCAGACAGTTTCTTCAACAGGGTCAATTGCTGATAAGGACGGACAACACCACAGTTATGTGGTATATCAACAAACAGGGAGGCGCACATTCATATCCTCTATGCCGGATGGCAATGGACCTCTGGAATGTGGCCCTGAGCCTCAACATTCAGCTCCAGGCAATATTTGTACCAGGAAAAGAAAATATACTAGCAGACATCCTAAGCAGAACTACCACGGATGCCCACGAATGGATGCTGCATCCAGACATCTTCAAATCCATTACAAGGAAATGGGGACTACCAGAAATAGACTTATTCGCATCCCCACACAACCACCAATTGAAAAAATTCTGCACAAGGACATACCACCCACTTGCTTGGAAGGTGGACTCCCTATCTTTCATTTGGGAAAACCTGACAGCATATGCATTCCCACCTCTTCCTTTGATGCACAAGGTGCTATTGAAGATCAAAGAAGACCGCCCAAGGATCATCCTGATAGCTCCAGACTGGCCGAGGCAGCATTGGTACCCATTACTGAGGAGTATGTCTCAGGAACAAGCATGGCCTCTGCCCCTAGTTCCCTTACTGCTAACACAGAACAACTTCAAAACCCTGCATCCAAACTTGAAAACGCTGCAGCTAGCTGCTTGGAACATTGCATAAGACAAAATAACCCAGATTTATCTCAAAGGGTTAAAGACATTATCTTGGAGGCTCGCAGACCCTCAACAAGGAAAACTTATTCAGCAAAATGGAAAAGATATCTCATTTGGAGTGCAGCAAAAGGAGAAAATGTGTCACTGGTAAACATAGCTAACATCCTGGAATACTTAGCAGAGCTTTTCCACAATGGCCTGTCCTATTCTTCCATTAAGACTCATGCGTCAGCTATTTCAGCAGAATACAACATGGACCCTCCAGTCTTCTCTCATCCTCTACTCAGGCAGTTTCTGAGAGGAATTAAAAATGTAAAGCCACCAAGGAAGTCACCATTGCCTGCATGGGACTTGAACTTTGTGCTAGAAAAGTTGACACTCCCTCCTTTTGAACCAACAGCAACAGCAGAATTACAGTACTTATCATGGAAAACTGCTTTCCTGCTTGCAATCACTTCAGCAAGAAGGGTTTCTGAATTACAGGCATTAATGGCAGTACAGCCCTTCCTTATCTTCCATCAAGATAGAGTGTCCATGAGAACTAATCCTACTTTTATGCCAAAGGTGGTCTCCAGGGTATCTTTAAACCAAGCTATTCACCTACCTACATTCTTCCCCAACCCACAGAACAGGGGAGAAAGATTACTACATACCTTGGATGTGCATAGGCAATTGCGCTACTACCTGGACAGAACCAAGAACAATAGAAAAACTGACCAGCTACTGGTAGCATATGCAACAGGAATGGAAGGAAAAGCAATTTCAAAACAATCTCAAAATGGATAGGAAATTGCATTAGATTTTGTTACTCTTATCATGGAAAGACAACTCCAGAAAACATCAGACCTCACTCCACAAGGGCTACAGCCACTACTACAGCTTTTTTATGAGGAGTGGCTACCAAAGACATTTTAGAGGCTGCTACTTGGAGCTCCGTGCATACATTTGCCAAGCATTATAATCTACCCTTATACTCCAGATCCCGAGCAGGTTTTGCCACTGCTGTTTTGCAAGGGATCTTAACTACACCATAATCTTATTAGTACCTCCTCCCCCAGTTTGGCTATGGTATTCTACCCATTTGTTAGGACTGCAGATGCATCCTTGAAGGACATAGTACAGTTTTGTACCTACCATAAATGTAGATGTCCGAGAGATGTGCATCTGCAGTCAGGATTACCCTCCCTCCTTCCCCTCTGTGGTACTCCTAGGGTATTTGCCCATCTTGTAGCTAGCTGGGGGAATCTATTATGGTGTATTTGTTTATATATATGTATATACATGTTTATTTTTATTTGCTCTCTGTTATTTGGAAACATTTGCATTATCCAAATTTAGCCTTCCTAGAGGGCACCTGGCATCTGGGGCAAGAAACACTGAGGAAAATGGCATCGGCTGATGCCTTTATACCCACTGAACTGCAGCTATGACGTCGGGTGAAGTGCGACATCAGCCGAGGCCAGACCCAGACTTTGGAATCCGGCCGACCGAAGG
>NC_056732.1:1037199581-1037259581 GCF_019279795.1 Protopterus annectens | reverse complement strand
TGGACATTCTTAAAAACTGCCCTTTCATAATGTTATCATAGGTGTATCTTGGATGCATACTCTTTCTCGGTAGTATGTTATTTCTCCAGCAATCCTTTCTAAACAACCTTGTGTCTATTACACCATTTTCGTCTTGAATAACTCTTGTATCCAAAAAAATCTGTGGACGTGTAACTATACTTCATAAATTTTTAAAAGTTGGTACTGTCTTCTAGATAGACAGGAGACATTTCTAGTTGACTAAGATCTCCTTCCCATAATAGACAGATGTCATCAACGAATCTTTGGTACAGCCTAATGCAGCCATGGAGAGAATTGTTCTGTATCACTGGACTGATTTTTGGATATAAGAGTTATTCAAGATGAAAATGGTGTAATAGACACAAGGTTGTTAAGAAAGGATTGCTGGAAAAATAACATACTACCGAGAATGTGTATGCATCCAAGATACACCTATGATATTATTATGAAAGGGCAATTTTTAACAATGTCCAGATTACACTCAAAGGAGATGATTTCAAAGAAGCAATGGAAGACACGAGTATTCAATTTAAAAAGAGGGGAGACAAACACCAAGAGATATCCAAAATGGAACAATGCACACAAAACCAACAACAAGGTGAAGGGTTAGCATATTTAAGGGAGAAATATAATGAGATAGACGAAGGAAGAAAGTTGAGCGATAACGAAAGGGGAATAAGAATGACCCTTATTTATACTAAAGATACAGAAAAGATTTGTATTATAACGAATAACTGGAAAATACTAACATCGAATGAAGGATTAAAGCAAATAGTTGGGGATGTTCCAAAATTTTGTTTTAAGAATGAAAAGAATTTAAAACAGATCTTATGTAAATATAAGAAGCAACAGTGTGCTATAGTAATATATAGGAACTTTTCCATGTAGAAGATGCACTATGTGCAAATATATAAACACAGAAAGTAAATACACACACCCCACTTTGAAGACAACATATGAGAGTAATTTCTATGCTGACTGTACAACTAAGAACATATAATATACATTGCTACTTGCCTACAATGCGACAGTTTTTATGTAGGTAAAACTGTAAGACAATTTAAAAGAAAGAATCTCAAAACACATCAGTGATATTAGGCTGAATGACTATAAGAATCCGCTAGTGAAGCGGATAAGAGATATAACGCTGGACATTATTTTAATTTCAGGGCCTTACAGCTGGTGTTTGGCACAGAAAGAGGAGTGACTTGAGTAACATGGTTCAACTTAAAGAAATGCAGTGGATCGGCAAATTTAGAGCCTACAGAACACCAGGTTTGAGCACTGCTTTTCCTCTGAAACCAGTCTTACAGGCAATTAGGCTTAAGGAGCATTTGTGATTGGTCGAAGAAGTAGGTCAATGATTGCCACTGGAAAAAGGAGTTGTCCTGTTGATTGGCTTGAAAGTATGATTAAAAGTATGGGAAAGATGGCATGTTGCTAAATCTGATGAAGGATCATAGTTGGAGCCAAAAGCACTTATCCATTGAATAGAAGTCCATCTTTTTTTATGGTTTTAATTACGTTATTAAAGTTTTATTCAAGTTTTAATATTATCCATTGGTTTCTCTGTTCTTGAGTGAAGTGGATGCCCTGGCTTGGAACGCTTGTGCGTTTCCTGTTTGGTGTATGTATGTGTGTGTGTGTGTGTGTGTGTGTGTGTGTGTGTGTGTACAGCAAGACATTGTCCCGTTCGATTCTCAGCTAGAGCGTCTTCTGTGTGGAGGCATGCGTGAATGGGCGTACCTTCGTTGAAGGTTGTGCGTCAGGGCTGATAACTCGGCACGTAAAAATCCACTACCAAACATTAGCGGACCGGAGTTCTGCTGTGGCGACCCCTAACTGGGATAAGCCGAAAGACACAACAACAACATATATAAAATTATAATATAAAGAGAGACACACGCACACATTGTCTATGCTGTTTTGGATTATATTATACTGTTAGTACAGGATTTCAATTCTGGTATTGAGAAGATGCATTTCTCTAACCACATACCTGATAAATAATAGTAAATGAGCTATTGTAAAGTCATAGCTTTTTCTGAGTTAAGTGACCTATTTAGACAATGTATGGTTGTTCTTAGTTTAAGACGTGTTGTCTGTAGCCAAACTAGACATGATTTTGACAAATTGTCTCCCAGGTCAGAAAGTTATGAAGCTTCTCCCTCTTTCTTTCTCCTTGACAGATATGTGCTTCACATCTGACTACTCCAGCAGAAGCACAGCATCACTACCAGGCTGTATGTCGAGCCTTGTTTGCTGAAACCATGGAGCTGCGGACATTTCTATCCAAGATCAAGAATGCAAGGGAGGTAAGAGAACAGGTGACTTGTAAAATGAAGTTTATAAACACACAGACAGTGGGATTTCGTTTTACATCATACTTCTTGCTTGATATCATTATCTTATGTTTACTATCATTAAACTGAGTGATATCTGTGATAACTTGGCTGAGATTCAGAAGTAATCTGATAAATGTATTGGACCAAGCAGTATTTTAAAGGATTATGTCATAATGTGAAGTATGGACAAGTAGGGATTTATTGAATGTCTTGTGAGTTTATTTCAGACAACGTGCAAACCACATTTTTCCGCTGCATTTCAAAACTCTTAATGATATATGATCATTAAAAACATTTAATTTGTTTAGAAACGTCATAATAGCTGTTAAGTTGCAGCTGGGCACTGTTGTACGATACAACAATATGGCCAGGCAGAGGATTAAAAGGATGAATGCCTGCAGCAATCATAGCCATGCAGGTAGAAACAGATTTTGGACAGTGCTGCAGGCTAGTGTGCAGAGTTGCGATAATGCTTTTTTGTGAGAATTGCAAGGTTGTAGAATTGCTACAGTGTGTAAACATACAATAGAAAGGTTGTTCTTCTTTCGGCTTTTCCGGTTAGGGGTTGTGACAGCGGAACTACGGTCCGCTAATGATTGGCAGTAGATTTTTACAGTGCAGAGGTGCCAGCTCCACGCCCAACCTTCAACGATGGCACGCCCATTTCATGCATGTCTTTCGAATGCCACTTTACCGCGGGGAGGACATTCAGACTCCACACAGAAGGTGCTCCAGCCGAAAATCGAACGGGAGAAACTCTTGCTGTGAGGTGACAATGCTACCACTGCACCATGATTGTTACTTTGTTGTAAATGTACTAAAATGTTTTATTAAACTGGTGTTCTGACTAAGACAACAAAAACAACAGACATGATGCAATATTTCTTTTTTTGCATTAATGAATGATTAAGCTAGACTGGTGTATAAAAAGATAAGATGTAAAATCCAAAGAAATGGACTGGCACAAGGTTCTAATCCTTTATTTTAATACTGCTGAGAAGCCATTTGTATTCAGAGATGTGTGATTTACTAGTATTTGATGTCTCAGGTTTCCTTAAGATAGACAGTAAGAGAACATTAGCTCCATTGGAGGGGTTCATGTAGTCTGAAAGCTTTAGTAGACTTATGTAAAACCTGCATTGGTCCCATAAAAAGTATCTTATGTCTATGTTTCCTTGTTTTCTGACAACTGACCAATATAGCACTTTCTTTTTTTTAGATAAACACAAAGAAAAATCCAAGCGACTCTGGCGACCACACTCAATTTAATAGGTTGAAGCACTTTTCATCTGCTACAAGGCAGACTTCATCAGAACACATTAAAAAAGGAACACCAATTCTATTTAAATAGAATAAACAATCCAAAAAGCAGGATAATTAATTAACCAATTAAGTCAGCTAAACTGCTTAAAGAAACACAAAGGAAATCAAAAATTATAACACAATGAATCTAAGATATGACTGGACAAGCGTCCAGTAAATTCAACCAAAACATATACAAAACATATTTAAAAATGTCATTAGTTAGTTTGACATAATATAAAAGTAAAAGTAAATGAGCTTAAAAGGTATAAAAATGTAAATCCAACTTTACGTAAAACAAAAAAAAAAAAGGCTGACTTCAGGAATAGTCCTACAAACCTTGGGGAGCATGTCTTCACCCTTTTCCATAGTGCCCAATGCCAGACTTCAAATTAGTATATTGAAGTGATATCGGCACAGTCTTTGTAATGAGTGTTGAAGACACATTTTGTTCCAAGTGAGTCTAGCTTATGATGTAATTGTAGCATTGGTACAACTGGATCACTAGACTTGCCAGCAATAAAAGATTAACTTTTACATCTCCATGCTAAGTCAGACCTTGACAATGTATGCTTTGATGAAACCTGAATTCATAAAAGATGTCCTTCTATATCACTGTTACAGTGTTCCTTACAATAGGGATTCCCTGCCTAAGGTAGCCCGACGTTCATCCAGTATACCAAAGCCTTAGATTGTAATAGGGTCATTGTATGTCACATGAATGCTCCCCATAAGGCATAAAGATGACATACCATCCTCAGAACGTCTTTGCTGCCAGTCCAGGCCCAATCTCAGAACGTCGCTGCGGATGCTCTTTTGTCTGCTGTTTACCACACCATTTTCAGATAAGAGCCCTTTGGGGTGTTTCTTCTTAACTTCTTTTATTTACGGTTGTTGGTTTACATTTCAACCAGAAAGGGTAAATGCCAGTGTGGGAGACAGATTTTCCATAAGGATTGTCACGAGCAGTGTTTGTTTTGCTTACCTCTTGTTCTGTTTGTCAGGTGTCTTTCCCAAAAACTTTGCGTAGTTGTCTGTCCTCTTATGCTATTTATGTAGAAAACCATTGTCTTAAATTGTTTGCTCAGGGTACTATGGCAGAATTGTCCCAGCCTGTGGGTCAGCTGTCCACAAAGAAGAAGGTCAAGAAAGTTTAGTCAGATTCTTCTGCTGTACTGACTCTGCTGCACATTTTCTTAAGGCTGTTGAAAGCCCAGAGGACTAGCCAGTCTTTTAGTCGGATTCCTCTGCCATGACCACTTTAGAGGCCGGCATGAACTTGGCTTTTTTCATGTCCCTGGAGGCTCCACAGGAATCCATTTCAGATGTTTGGCGGAACCGTGGCTGATTATATCTGAAGGGCCTAGGATTGTTCCCCAGATCTTTGTTAGGGAGGAGATATTCACTACACTTATCGAATGTAGGAAAGGGTCCAAGTCTCCTAAAATTTTTAGGGCTGACATCCCTTTGAAAAAAAGAAGCAGAAGACTAAGTAAATCTCTCTTGTTCCTAAGGATCCACAGCATGAATGGCAGGATTTTACACATGGTTTGCTTATTGCCCTTATGCCTTGAAGCCCCCTCAGGGGGTTCTGTTCCTGCTCACCCTTAGTCTTCTGCTCCTCTTAATAGACCTAGGGAACAAGTTTTGCCCATTGAGGAAGTAGATTCTGATGAGGAATCTTTGGCCTATTCCTCCCAGATTCCCTTTCCCTTGGCTTATGGTTTGGAGGAAGAGGATTCTATAGCCCTGATTCTCCTTTTGAAGAGATTTCCTTTGGGGATACCATTCCCATATGGTAGATTTTAAGTGCGACTGTACCCAGGTTTCTGATGTTCAGAAGAGGTATTATGAACTCCTTTTTCAAATGGAGTCTCCCAAGCCCTTTACTGTTCCTCCTGATCTTGCTGCCTTGTTGCATACGTTATCTGCAGCTTCTCAGGCTCTCGATTCCCAGCCCCCTGCTTCTAAACATCCTGATAGATTTTATAAAGTGCCTGAGCATAGCAAATTTCTTTACAAATGTCCCTTAGCTGGCACTTCTGTTATATCTGTCTCTTCGGCTGATAAACTCTCAAGTTTTTACCTTCTGCTAAGCTACTTCCCTCTGACAAGGACCGTATAACTATGGAACTGTCGTGTAAGAAAGTGTGTACTGCTACCCAGACCCATCTGTCCAGGTATATTTTGGCTGTTCTGTCTCAGGCTTTTCAGATCTTCCTGATTCTGAGGGGAAGACTTCAGCCTTCTCTTTGTTAGGGTCCTCTTCTCAAGTGGCTCGCCATTCCATTAAATGCAGTTATGATGCAGCTGATGCCTTGTCTAGCGGTACTGCATTTGGCTCTGTGTTGATGAGGTACTTGCTGTCTGCCTGATTATATCAAGGCCAAGCTGATGGTTGCTCCTTCTGACAATCAAAATCTATTTGGTTCTGTTGCTGCTGACCTTTTTAAATCCTTTTGGGAAATGGGTATGGCTATGCAGGAATTTAAACATATTTTTGTCTTCTCTGTTCCTAAATTTCAGCCTGCCTTTGTCCGTAGACGGTCTTGCTTTCCTCCCAAGGGTAAAAAGGGTTGTAGAAGGACTCCTCCTGCTAAGTCTACTCAGACTTCTACAGCTCAGAATTCTTTTTTTCCAGACAAGCCAGGTTCTGTTTGACCATCTTCTTCCCTCCCTCCTCAGCCAAGTTCCACTTTCTCTTCATCTTTCCATGTCCCTTCCAAATTGGTTACAGATCACTCAGGACTCATGGTTTCTATCCATCATTTGTTAGGGGTATTAAATGGTTTGGAAATCCCTTCCCCTTTTTAGGCATTCCTCAACCTCCTTAGAAACAGCTCTCCTTTTTTCCCAGATGTTCTTCAGAGCTTTTTGTCTCAGGGAACCATCCAAGCAGCTTTGAATCCTCAAAAGGGGAATGGATTTTATTCCAGGATGTTTCTGGTTCCCAGGAAAGAAGTCACCTGGAGACCCATTCTGGATCTGTCCCAACTCAACACCTTTCTGAAGGTTGCTTCATTTTGAATGTTGTCCCTTCAAACGTTGTTTCCTCTTTTTCCTCAGACTTTCCTAGTCTCTTTGGATCTCAAGGATGCCTGTCGCCATATTCCTATTCATCATTTTTGTGTTTCCTTGCATTTTCAGTTCTTTGCTTTGCCCTTTGGCCTTTCTACTGCCTAAGGGTCTTCACCAAATGTCTCACTCCTGTGATTGTTTTCTGTAGGATGAGGGGAATACAGATCTTTCCTTATTTGTATGACCTGCTCATTCAGGCTTCTTCTCCAGAGATGCCACTTCAGTAGCTTCACTATACTGTTTGTCTTCTGCAAAGCGTGCAGTTTACAATGAACTTCCAAAAATCCTTCCTGACTCCTTCTAAGGATAATGTATTTCTTGGCTGCTTGCTATAGAACATTCCAATGCTGGCATCCCTGCTTCCTCCCAAGGCTTTGAGTCTGATTGCATTCTTTCAATCCCTTCTTATTCTGGCCTCCATAACAGCCAGAGAGTTTCTAAAGGCTCTAGGGTTACATAGCTTCCACCATTCCTGTGCTTCCTCTGGCCAGACTTCATATGAGAAAGCTTCAGTGGTTCCTAAAGTCAGTCTGGCTTCAACATTCTCATCCTTCAGACTTTCCAGTTCCTCTTCCCTCATGCATGCCTCTCAACTGTACAGATTTTTGCCTCATTTTTGCTCCATTTTTCATAAAATTGTTGTTTTCTGGTAAATTATTGGTGAATTAATGACTGCAGTCAGAAAATGACAGACATTTGAGTTTGACTTCATATCCTGTCATTTTATTAACTTTCTTGAGTTTGTAAGAACAATATTTAAAAATTGTCCCTGTTTTTGGACCTTTGTCCCCTGATTTTTTATGGCTTTGTCCAGATTTCTTGCTTTGAGAGGTAGAGAGGTATGCCCTCATGTTTCAAGTTAGAGCTTCAGCGCTGGATTCATAAACTGTCCCTCAACCCAGGGCCTCCTTTTCGGCATCCAGTCCCTGCTCAGGAACTCTTTTTGGATGCCTCAGACATGGACTGAGGAGCTTCCTTTGTCCTTATGAAGGTTCAGGGCCTTTGGTCTCTTCTTCAAGGGAAGGAACTTATCAGTGTCAGAGAGATGAGAGCTCTTCTCCTGGCTCTTCAGGCCCTCCATTCTCCCTTCTTTTCAGGGCCCCTCAAAATCTTCACAGATAATACCACAGTGATGTGGTACATTAAGTAAGGTGGGGGGCATGGTCTTACCTTTTGTGCAAACTAGTTCTTAAGGATTTGGATCTGGCTGTCCAGTATCAGGTGACTTTTCAGGCTGTTTATATTCCTTCAGGTTGGAACATTGTGGCAAACTCTCTGAGCAGGTCTAGAACAGACTCATGAGTGGATGCTTCACAGAGATGTATTTCTGGACATAGTCCACTAGTGAGGTACTCCTCGGGTAGATCTTTTTACCTCCCGTCTGAACAGACAACTTCCCTTCTTCTGCATCAGAGTCCCATGTCCTCTGTTTTGGAAAGTGGGCACCATCTTTTTCCTGGAAGGGAATGTTTCTTTATGGCTTCCCTCCCCTTCCTCTCATGTCGAAGGTCCAGTTCAAAATAGAACAAGACTCTTCCAAAATCTTGTTGGTGACTTCCTTTTGGCCCAGACAGCATTGGTTCCCTCTTCTACATTTAGCCAAGGGCAAGCATCGCAGGTTGCCTCATAGGGTGGTCTTAATCACACAGGACAAGGGGTCTGTCATCCATCTCCACTTATCCACTCTTCAGTTGATACTATGCGTGAGTGGGTGATAAGGTTTTGATCCCTTTTAGATACCTTTTTTTCTGCGGACGTGCTTTGGATTCTGCTGGAGGCTAGAAAACCCACTACCAGCCTTCCATTGTATGGAGGGCTTTCTACACGGCCCACCTCATAAGTAAGGGTATTTCATCCAGGAACAAAGAGGTCATAACATCCCTGTACTCCTCCTATATTGGACCCATTATTGAGTACAATGCCCCCTTTGGCATGTATATTGCCAAGCACATACAACAGTTGGAGAGACCACAGAGGTGCCTGACCAGGAAAATCCAGGGTCTCAAGCACCTATCCTGTACAGATAGGCTAAAAGCCCTGTCCCTCTACTCAGTCTCATACAGACTGCTAAGAGGTAACCTGTGTCTGGCATACAAGGCCATCTCAGACTGTACCTTGATGGAGTTGCTGCATATCCATAAGTCAAACTCCACTTGCGCAACTCGCACGCAAGGCCTCAACCTGGTCTGTGACATTAATAGAACTTGTTGATGGAATAGATGTGTCCCAATGACTCCCCCATCTGTGGAATAGACTCCTTCTCCATGTTAAGCAGACTGCCTCACTAGCCCTGTTTGAGGAACCTGAATGGGTAACAGAAAATATACCCCTGGGATCCCACCTCTGGCCCTGTTGGACAGGGATAAAAGGTGCTGACTTTGTGGGAACATGGGTGAAATTCTTGGCTAGGCTTATAGGTTGGTACTGGGCTATCTGCCCGAAGGCATATATTAGCCCAGCCACGTTGTGCGGTATTCACCGCCCCTTTAGTAGTTCCCTAGACCTTTGTACTAGCAGCTAGTACCCTTGGCCCCTATCTAGTAGTGCTGTTGGTGTGATCCCCGGTGTGAACTTTGTTACCCATCCACTCATCAAGGTTCCTCTTAAAGAGTGATAGTGAGGGGCTCTGTCTTATGTAGATCGGGACCCTGTTCCATGGTAAGGGAAGTCTCTGCGAAGGGAATCTATCCCTCCAGCATGTTCTATTCATTGTTGTGTTGAGGTTTATATCCCTAGAGCGTGTAGCTCGAGTAGATTTGGTTTTGCTAAGATGGAGCATGTTCAACAATTCTGGGTTGGACATGGCTCTGTACGTTAGACAGAGATTGCCTCTGAGAAAGTGGTATGCAACAGAGAACAGTCTTAGCTTTTTCAATCGTGCTGCATAGGGCAACTGTTTGAGGCCAGTAATCCTCTTGGTTAGGTGCCTTTGTGGTCTCTCCAGCTGCTGGAGATGTCTAGCCAGGTACATTCCAATTGGTGCATTGTACTCAATAATGGGTCTAATGTGGGAAGAGTAGAGGTGCACCATTACATCCTTAGATCTTGATGTGAACCCTTTCGTGATCAGATGGGTCACATAGAAGGATTTTCTAACCACTTTGGCAACATGGTTATCAAAGGAAAGCTGACTATCTACTTGGGTCCCTAGATCCCTTATTTCTTCTTCAGATTTCAGGGGATTACCTCCTATGTTGTAGTTTTGGGTACTCTGTTTTTCCAAAGGGGATTACTACGCATTTTTTTGCATTTAGCTTGAGACCATGGCTTTGACACCATGCATCAGTCTCATTTAGGCCCTTCTGGAGGATCTCCATGTTGGCCGGAGACTCTATTATAGCACCCAGTTTGCAGTCGTCCGCACACTTAGTCAGCCACAGCCCTTCCGTGCTTGCCTGTACGTCTGAGAAGTATATGCCAAACAGGAGGGGCCCCAGAACAGAGCCCTGAGGCACACCACTTGTTACTGGTCTGGATTCAGACATAGATCCTGCTACTCTTACTTTATGGGATCTGTCTGAGAGCCAGTTTGTGATCCATTTTGTGACATAAGGGTTTATGCCCAGGCTGGTGAGCTTATCAATAATACCTGAATGGGGAATGGTGTCAAATGCTTTAGCAAGGTCAAGGTAAGCCGTGTGTACCTCCTTTCCCTTATCTGTAGCCTGAGTAACTGTCTCAAAGAAATCCACCAGGTTCAGGAGGCATGATCTGCCCTTGACGAAGCCGAATTGTGTGGGGTCCAGCGACTGGAGGTTCCCAATCTCTCCATTTATGAGTTCCATAATGATTCGCTCCATAGCCTTACCGATCAGACTGGTCAGGCTTATTGGTCGGTAGTTCCTAGGGTCAGTTGTGGCCCCACCCTTATGTAGCGGGACCACCATTGCCATGCACCTTTCTATGGGCACATATCCTGTGGAGAGGCTGAGACTGAACAGGGTATTAAGATGCGGGGTTAATTCCTTTTGGAGCTCGCGTTTGACACAGCCTGGGACATCATCTGGTCCCATGGAGGCAGTGTTTTTAGCTGTAGATAGAACCTTGTTAACCAATGTATCAGTAATAATTGGACTTGCACAATCCCCTAGAATGGTAATAGGCCCTGTAGGTGGTGGTGGTGGTGGTGGTGGTGGGGGATTTGTTCCATTTTGTACTAGCTCAGAACAGACTTGAGCTTTGCCATTTAGGTTTTTGATGTAGCCATAGAAGGCCTTATGGTTATCCTTGGCAACTTTCTTTTCAAAATTAGCTTTAGTTGAATTGATGAGGGCCCTCAATTTCTTACTAATGCTGATCAGGGATGCTTTTTCTACTTGAGATTTGGCTTTTTTGTACAAGTCTCCTCCTTTTATTGTAAAGTTTGCTTATGGTCGGGGTCCACCAAACTGGTTTCTTCTTGCTTGAGGAAGGAGTCTTGGTTTTATTTGGGATAGCATGGTCCATGCAATCCTGAAGATGCATATAGAGTGCCTTGGTGTAGGATTCTGTATCCTGGATATCATTATCCTTCTGTAAGGGAATAGTGAAGCTTTCCACTTTGGATGCAAGTAGTTTGAAGTTTGCTTTAGAAAGGTTTTTGACTATGGTTTCTTTGATTGGGGGAGGTGGAGGAGTGAGGATGTCCAGAGTTATCAGTTTGTGGTCGGATCTAACCAAGGAGGGGGTGATAACGGGTGTGGTACAATGGGTGCCCATATTTGTGATGATTAAATCCAATATGTTGTCCCCTCTAGTGGGGGAACATACTAGTTGTTCAGGGGCATTTGAATTTATAAATTCTATGAATCGCTGAGCATGAACATAACATTGTTAGTTCACCCAGTCTGTACCAGGGTAGTTGAAATCACCCAAGATTATGGTGTTGGGTAGGACCTTTATTTTTTCCAGTGTCTCAAGGAATGCAGAGTGAGCATCTTGGGACATGGTGGGCGATCTATAACCGGCTACGACTTGAAATGTGGTTTTGCCTGCTGATAGTTGCGCATGGATGATCTCTGGGGCATCATGCTGCGCTACTAACCTGGAGATATGGGTATCCTTGATGAATATGGATACACCTCCGCCCTTTGTACTGCGATCCGGTAACTGAGGCCGGAAGGTACGATATGGATTGTAACCTGGCAGTGCTGGGGTGCTCTCTTGAGCCTTGAACCAGGTTTCCGTCACTGCACAAACATCCATTTTCTCCATGCTGAGGAGAGCCTCGAGTGTATGCATTTTGAGGTTGAGACTTGCGTTGAGTAGTATTACCCTTAGTTTTTGGTTACCTGTGCTGGTTACGGTGGTTGGTTTGTCCTTTGAGCCTTGTCTAAAAACGGCACTATGGGGACGGCAAGAGCCTTGGCCAGTATTCGAAAACCTAGGGGTGACAGATGCAACCCATCTCTGGCAAAACAGCGAGGCTTGTCTATCATGTCATCCCAGGCAGACAGACACTGGATCCCCTTAGAATGACACCAGAAGCTTAGCCAATTGTTGAAATTGATCATTTTGTCTTTGTATTGTGGTATCATTCTAGGTGGAGGTAGTATGCTACTCAAGGTCAGGGTCATACCAGCTTGGGCTACATGATCAGAGAGCTCCTCAACGTCTCTTTTCATGTAGTCCAGGGAGGTGCGTCTTAGATCATTCACACCAACATGTACAATGACAGTGTCATACTTGTACTTGTTCTGGTGTGACCCAAGTGCCTGTGTTATGTGGCGGATCCGAGCACCCGACAGGCAGCTGACAGTAACCTTCTCCTTGTTCAGCCTGGTGAGTGGAACATCCGTGTGCCTTACTATAGAGTCTCCTATTACTAGCGTGTTAGGTATGGTGTTTTGCCTTAAGGGCTGTTGTGATGCCCACTGCTGAGGTGAATTATGTGTTTTCTGGCTTGTGTCTGGGGGTGCAGGTTCCTTGCTTGTCTGCTTTGGAGGGCACTGTTTCTTTTTCAGATTGGTACCTAGTGCCTCCGAATATGTTTTTGTGTATTTATGCGTATGTTTTGCCAGTGCTTGTTTTGTAGATTCATGAGTGACAGGTGGTGTGATGCAAGTGTGTCCCTTATCCTCTTTACTGTCTGTTACAGTCATGGGTTGAGAGCGCTTAGCCTCCAGTCTGGCTGTGTATTTGCATCTTTCACAAGTGTTTGTGTCTAGACGTAAGAGGAGAGGGTTGTCTGTATACATGAGGCAGTTGTGACACTGCCTCAGGATGCCCAATTCCACCAGATGAACTGGAGAGCACACCTGATGCTGACCTCTGGACATGCTTTGAAGAGTAAATTGAACTTTCTGCAGACGATCAAGGGTCTTATGCTATATTATAATAGTGCCGTCTAGGAAATTTAGGAGGTTAGGACAAGTGCTGATTTCTGTTTTGCAAGTGCTGCAATAAGAGCAGCTGATCTGAAGCGCTTGAGTTGAGGCTTGCCTAGTTCTAAGGGAAAATTTACAGTGCAGACTTTGTGGGGCCAGGAATAGTATACCCCAGCTAACCGGCGCTGCCCGACACTGCTCTGTGCGCAAGATTTGCAGGGTTTTTCCTCTAGATAAGTGACGAAAGTGAGTACAAGAGCTGTTTTTCTCTAAGCAAGTGAGAAAAGCAAGTACAAAAACTGTTTTACTCTAGGTAATGAGGAAGATAGAGTGCTATAGTAATTAGTAGCTTATTTAGTGCTTACAAGTTCTGAACAAGTGCTGAGCATGAACAAGCAAATTTAAGGGCTAAAACTAAGAATCTGTATCTGCACTAGATGAGGACCTGAGGGCCAGTAGTCTAGTATCATCATATGAACCAGGAAATCTTATTTATCCAAATGGAAGAGATTTTCTGTTTGGTGCCTTGCTGGTAACCTCTATCACTTTTCTGTGGAAGTTCTTTGTTTTTTGTTTGTGTGAGTTGCTCAATGCTGGGTTTGGTGTACTCTTCTGTTAAAGCCTACCTGTCTGCCATTTCTGCTTGTCTGTCTTTGTCTCCTCTGTTGGCTTCCAGATTTAAGACAAATTGACTCTGGTTCCTTTTGAACCTGTAACTTCAGCTTCCTAATAGCATTGTTCTTGGAAGACTGTCCTTCATTTGGCCCTTACCTCAGACAGACTGGTGTCTGAGCTGCAGGCCATTGTGTCTGTTCCCCCTTGTTTAGTTTTTCATAAGGACACAATGTCTCTTCATACTAACTGTTCTTTTATGCCCAAAATGGTTAATGAGTTGTCTCTTAGTCAGTCTATTTATTTGTCGACTTTTTTTTTATCCGCAGACTGCTAGTGAGAAGGTTCTTCACACCTTGGATTTGCATAGACAACTCTGATATTATTTGGATAAAACTAAAGCCATTCATAAATCTGAAAACGTTTTGTTTCCTTTCATCCTAGGTCTTTGGGTTTGGCTGTTTCTAAGCACACTGTTTCTTCATGGATAACCAAGGCCATTTTCTTTTGTTGTTATTTTCTTGGGAAAAAAACTTTCTTCTTCTGTTAATGCTCAAGCTACAAGGGCTGTGGCTTCTTCTGGTGCTTTTTTCAAAGGATTGGTTTTCAACTCCATCCTTGAGGCAGCTACTTGGACTTTTGCGTGTACTTTTACCAAGCACTATAAGTTGGATATGGTTCCCAGGGTGAGACTCTGCTGAACCTTCCTCCTGAACATTTGTATTCTCCCCCATCGTAAAGAATACTGCAACATTGTTATAGAAGGACATAGGACAGGTCTGTAAAATCTTACCATAACAGTAAATGTCCTCTTCACTATTGCAGTATTTGCTCCCTCCCCTGTTTGTTTTTTCTGTCTGGATGCACATGTTCCTTTTTTTTTTTTCCTCTCTTTGTACCATTGTTCCTCCTGGGACTTTTCAGTTCTGAGGATGGTACATCCGTATATCACATTGATCCCCTACACCGTGTGCAGGTCGCATACATGTGACGTACAACGTCCCTATTACAACCTAAGGTTTCAGTATACGGACCGGATAAAGGGCTGCCCTAGGCAGGGATTTTCTTTTGAGAGGAATACTGCAACAATGAAGAGAAGGACATCTACTACTATTATAGTAAGATTTTACACAACTGTATTTTCAGGTTTAGTGACTTCCCATCTCACAGGAAGTATCACTTTCAGCTCAAACAAATGTTAGTCTTTTACTTAGATTAGGCTGTGATGCCTATCCTACTCTGTATTGAGCAATTTTGATAAGACAGTTCAGTGGCAGTGGGGTACGTCATCCAGGGGAAGCAACCCACTTTATCCCTCTTTGCAGACTTCCTATGATTGATTGAGAATGGACTATTGCGATGTCTCTCTACTTCCACATAGTGTGATGTTCTTCGTGTTCCACTGTTGCAGTCATTACATTTGGGTTGTCTGCTTGCCGGTAGCCTTCACCCAGACTGATTATCAAAGTCTTGGGTCCTGCATCGGACGCTGTCTCTTCTTCCATGATGTCAGGTAGTCAGGGGTGTAAAGCATGCAGCCAACACCATTACATCAGTCTTTCTTGCCGTGCTGTGCTCGAAGCAGAAGCAGTTCACATGTGCTGGTCAGCCGACTCCTGAAATTTTCGTTTTCAAGTTTCAGAACCAAAGTCTTCAAAAAAGCTAAGTACCCTGTTGGGGATCCTTTTTCTTGCTATAAACTGATGTCAGTAAAAGTTAATTATATTATCTGTGGAAAGCAAATACCTCATAAAGATTTTCATTCGTATTGCATTCCTTGTCTAGGCCCAGACCACGACGTCCCTCGCTGTTGGTTTTGTGCCTTATTCAATACTCAAACTATTCATCGTCTGTTCATTTTTGCAGCAAACTATTTTGGTATTT
This sequence comes from Protopterus annectens, assembly GCF_019279795.1. NCBI lineage: Eukaryota > Metazoa > Chordata > Ceratodontiformes > Protopteridae > Protopterus > Protopterus annectens. The sequence continues at coordinate 1,037,244,034 of NC_056732.1, read as the reverse complement.
GGTTTAATTATCCAGAAATGGCTTCAGTAAGCCATCCGACTTCTGACATTCCAAAAAAACGTAAAGATAAAGACAGAGACAAGACTGCATAGGTCCAAAGCTGCCGACGACACTTCCATTAAACTAGTCGGCAGTTCGCTGGTACTCAGTGAGGTGCTTTCGCAGCCCCTGATACCTGCTACTTCTGATTCATAGGCCTCTACTGAGACCCATTCAGAGTCCGGTATGCTGCGAGATGCTTCTTCGACTGTGGAACCTGTGGATGTCTCTACCTTGGATGGGTCCGGAGCTGCTGTGCAGGCACCAGCTTCTGAGGGTGTATTTAGGCCTACGGATTTGCATTTCAAACCGACGCCATCTTCTTCTCCAAGGCCTAAAACTCGACACATGCCTAGAAAACCAAAGTCCAAACCCTCATGGTCAGGCATATGCCTAAAAAACAAATGATAAGAATGGCTGAAGACCTTATTACTCTAATTAGGGGAAGCCAGCATTCTCCCTCCAAGAGACCTAGAACTGATTTTCCTTCTGATCAGGTTTCTGAAATTTCTGATATTCGTGTTACACTGCTGCAGTCATCACACTTGGGTTATCCTGCCGTCAGGCGGTCCCGCAGTCGGCCAGAGTTCCAAAGTCTTCGTCCGGCGTCGGTTGCTGTCGCTTCTTCCCTGACGTCCGTGCGCCAGGGGTATATAAGAGGCATCAGACGCCATTTTCTTCAGTCTTTCTTGCCGCGTGGTGCCCGAAGCAGAAGCAGTTCGCAAGTGCCGGTCGGCCGACTCCTGAGATTTTCAAATCGAATTTCAGACCGAAGTCTTCAATAAAGCTAAGTACCCCATTGGGGAACCTTTTCTTGCCTCAGTCCGATGTCAGAAAAAGTTAACAATTGCATTTCTTGTGGGAAGCAAATACCTCATAAGGACTTTCATTCTTATTGTATTCCTTGCCTAGGCCCAGACCGCGATGTCACAGGTTGTCGGTTTTGTACTGGGTTTAATAAACGAACTATTAAACGTCTGTTTGATTTTGCCCGACATTATTTTGGTAGGAAATTTAATTATACCATGCCGTCGGAGCAACCGACGACTGGAATGCATAAAAAACACAAAGATAAGGACAGGCAGCTGAGACCCAAACCAGACTCTGAACAGTCGCCGGTTCTCCGGTTTTCAGTGAGGCGCCTACGCAGCCCCTGACAACCGCTGATTTAGAACCCCAGGCGACATCCGATTTCCAAGCGGAGATTGCTAGGCCTCCACAACCTTTACCTTTAGGCCCTTCCGACTCCATGCCTGAAGGAGATTCCGGTGCAGTTGAAATGCCTTCGGTTGCAGAAGGTGTCTTCAGACCTGACTACACTCACTATTAAATCCTATGCAAAGCTGAAAACTCCTTTAAAAACAAAGAAGACTGTACAGCAGTCTCCAGTACAAGGCCCCATGCCTAAGAAACAGATGCTTAAGATGGTTGAAGACTTAATTACCCTAATCAGGGGTTCCCATCCCCCTCCTGATAAAAGGCTAAGACAGGACGACGACTACGCTTCCTCTGACCAGGTTTCAATTTCCTCAGACTCTTCTGAGGAACAGGAATATTCCTTTCCCCCTTATGAAGACTCTGATGCTGAAGAGTCTATCCCTTCTGCATCTCCCCCAGAAGACTACTCTTTTGGGGAAACCTTACATACCATGAGGGAACGTTTCCACTGGGAAGGCCAGGATTACTCTGATTCTAAGAAAAGGCTCCTAGAGTTCCTTTTACTACCCCAGCACAGACCACTTGCTATTCCACCCGTGTTAGACATTGTGGATGATGTTTATTCAGAATCTAGCCTTAACCCAGATTCACTACCTCCTGCACCAGCCAAACCAGACAGATACTACAGAGTCTCTGACTCACACAAATTCCTATATAAAAGCCCTGTTGCTGATCCAGAAACCATTTCCCAGGGTCCCAAAGGGGTTAAGGCCTCTATTGCTAAAAATCCTGTGCCCTCTGAAAGGAATTCTAGAGCACTAGACAGATGGGGAAAGAAAGTATGTACCTCAGCTATTCTAGCTATGAGGGCCTTAAATTGTCAGTTTCACATGCTGAAATATGAACAATATTTGATTTCTCAATTGAAACAAAAAATGCTCGCACATACAGAACAGCCTGATTACAAGGAAATGCAAGATTTGTTACATGCAGCTGAACCAAGTGAGAAAACATACTTTGCAATGTAGATTAGATTCATTGGAAGCTTCTTGTAGAGCAGCAGTGACAGGGTCTGTCATACGTAGGCATGCTTGGTTAAAAGAACAAACTTTACCTGATCATGTTAAAGCAAAGTTATTGGATGCACCTTTACAGCAGGATGTTTTATTTGGTGTAAAAGCAGAAGAGGTTTTAAAGAAAATGGAGGATAGGGCAAAATCTATGCAGACGGCCAAGGATTTTTTTTACAGGTTCAACCCCCTCGTTTCAGCAGAAATTGGCCAACCAAAAACTGGTCCTTTCCAGCTTCTGCCAGACCACAGAGGGGCAGATACAGACACCCAAGGGGCAGAGGCCAGTGACAAGGCTCTTACCAGCCTCGACAATGGGGTGCCACAACCTAAAAAGGAGAAGACAGGTCTCAAACTGCCAGAAGACAAACACAATGACTTACCCCTCAGACTACCAAGCAAAACCCTCTTGGCAGCTCCCTTGGGGGGAAAACTAGCACTTTTTGCAGACAACTGGCACATCATCACAAAAGACAAATGTGTCCTAAATATTGTATCTCAAGGATACAGATTCCACTTTCACACTTTGCCAAGGATAAAAGGAATGCCAAACCCTCCACCAAATCAGTGGGCAGAGGCTCAAAAGCAAATTTCAGCTCTCATGGACATGAGAGCCATTCAACAGGTTCCTACACAGTAGCAAGGACAAGGATTTTACTCAAGACTCTTTCTAGTTCACCGAAAGGACAAAGCCTGGAGACCCATTCTGGACCTCTAAATTCTAAACACATATCTGGAAGTACCCAAATTCAAGATGCTAACACTACAGCAACTTCTTCCCATGCTGGGCAAGAAGGCTTGGCTAGTAACGTTGGACCTCAAGGAGACATACCTGCATGTCCCTATCAGACAAAATTGCAGAAGATACCTCGGATTTATAGCAGGTTCAACCTATTACCAATTCTCTGCACTGCCCTTTGGCTTATCTACTGTGCCCAGGGTCTTCACAAAGTGCCTGGCACCAGTAATTGCATACTGCAGACAAAGAGGGATTCAAGCAAGGACATTCTATTAAAGCATCTGGCGTTTGTCAAAAACCTACTAAGTTGCCTAGGGTACAGAGTAAACGAAAATAAGTCAAAACTATTGCCCTCACAAGACATAATATTCCTGGGTGCCAGCTTAAATACAACAGCCCAGATGGCTTATCTCACGCCAGACAAGCCAGGACAACTGACTCAATACTTCAAAATGATGGCAACAAAGACCCAACTCCCTGCAAGAAAAATTTTGCAGGCCTTGGGATTCATGTCATCTTGCATACTACTAATACCATTTGCAAAACTGCATATGAGGAAATTACAATGGTATCTGAAAAGCGTATGGACTCAACACAGCCACAGCTTGGAAACAATAATTCCACTCATTCCCTTCCTTCAACAGGAGTTTCTATGGTGGGCTCAGGCATGTCACCTCAACAAGAGTCAGCCTTTTACCTTACCCACAACCAGGCAAACTATAACAGATGCATCGGATTATGCCTGGGGAGCGCACATGGCAGGACAGTGTATTCAGGGCAAATGGTCTGCAGACCAAAGGCATCTACATATCAATCAAAAAGAGATGCTAGCTGTACAAAATGCCGTAAAAGCTTTCAAGGACCTCCTACATCCAGGACAACTCCTAATAAAGACGGACAACACCACAGTGACATGGTACATAAACAAGCAAGGGGGCACACACTCCTACCCCCTATGCAGGCAAGCAATGACCTTGTGGAACACAGCACTGACCTACCAAGTTCAACTACAAGCACAATTCCTTCCAGGAAAGAAAAACACATTGGCAGACGATCTAAGCAGAAACATCATAGATCCTCACGAGTGGAAACTAGATCCACAAGTATTCGCAATGATAACTCAAAAATGGGGGAGCCCAGACATAGATCTGTTTGCTTCCCCCCAAAACTACCAACTAAGGAAATTCTGTACAAGGACATACCACACACTAGCTTGGAAAGTGGACGCCCTCTCATTCAGTTGGAAAAAATTGACAGTGTATGCCTTTCCTCCACTGCCTCTTCTGGCAAAGGTGCTGCTGAAAGCCAGATTAGAGAGGCCACAAATGATACTCTTTGCTCCAGACTGGCCACGCCAACACTGGTATCCAATACTAAGGAACATGGCCCAAAGCCCACCATGGATTTTACCTCCAATTCCTCACCTGCTCATTCAGCAAAACAATCAGATTCTACACAGCCAGCTCAAGACTTTAAATCTGGCTGCATGGCAAATTGCCTAAACAACCAGTCAACACTTCTCTCTAAAGCTGTGATGGACATCATTCTGGAGGCCAGGAGGCCCAGCACCAGGAAAGTCTATTCAGACAAATGGAAAAGATTCTGCGCCTGGAATCAAGCTAAAGGCCAAAATCTCCTTGTCCCAAATATTCCTCAGATTCTTCAATATTTAACTGAGATGTTGCACAAAGGACTTTCCTTCTCATCTATTAAGATCCACGCCTCAGCTATTTCAGCTCAATACAACACGGATCCGCCTATATTTTCACATCCATTACTAAGACAGTTTCTCAGAGAGGCTAAGAACATAAGACCGCACCAGAGAGCACCAACACCAACTTGGGATCTCAACTTTGTTTTGGAAAAGCTTACACTACCGCCCTTTGAACCAGCTTTCACAGCTGATCTACAGTTCCTATCATGGAAAACTGCCCTGCTGCTAGCAATAACTTCAGCACGAAGAGTCTCAGAGCTACAGGCCCTAATGGCAGTGGAGCCTTTCATCATTTTTCATCAAGACAGATTCGCTTTACGAACTAACCCTTCCTTTATGCCAAAGGTGGTATCCAGTTTGGCCCTAAACCAAACCATTCATTTGCCCACCTTTTATCCAAACCCCCAGAACAAAGGGGGAAAGACTCCTACACTCTTTGGACATTCACAGGCAATTACGTTACTACTTGGATAAAACTAAGGCTCTCATAAAATCTGACCAGCTCTTTGTATCCTATGCTGCAGGATCACAAGGAAAGGCTATCTCAAAACAGACCATTTCAAAATGGATAGGACACTGTATCCGTTTCTGCTACACACACCATGGGAAACCTGTGCCTGGTAACATCAGGCCCCATTCCACCAGGGCTACAGCAACATCAACAGCCTTCCTCAGAGGAGTACCAACCAAGGATATTTTGGAGGCTGCAACTTGGAGTTCAGTGCACACCTTCACCAAGCACGATCATTTAGCTCTATACTCTAAAACCAGCGCTGGCTTTGCCACTGCAGTTCTGCAGGGCCTACTAGCCCTTCCAAACCCTGTTTAGTTCCACCACCCATCCTTAGCTTTGGGATTCAACACAAGTGTGGTGTCTGCAGCAGTGTAACACGATGAACATAGTACAGTTTTGTACCTACCATAAATGTAGATGTTCAAGTGTTCACACTGCTGCAGTCCAGGTTACCCTCACTCCATCCCCTCTGACCTAGCTGAACTTTTCTATACCTTTTCTATCCTGTACAACCCATGTGGTGTATTTGCTTGTAACTGAAGGTATTCCTTTTACATGTTTTATTAGCAATATGTATTGCCTACCTACTTGGGGGCACCTGCCATCTGGGGTAAGAAAAACTGAAGAAAATGTAGTCTGATGCCTCGTATATACCCCTGGCGCACTGACGTCAGGGAAGAAGCGACAGCAACTGACGCCGGACCAAGACTTTGGAACTCTGGCCTACTGCGGGACCGCCTGACGGCAGGATAACCCAAGTGTGATGACTGTAGCAGTGTGAACACTCGAACATCTACATTTATGGTAGGTACAAAACTGTACTTTTCTTCTGATGACCAGGATTTGCCCTTATCTACCTATGAGGATTCTGATGCAGAGGCTCCATACCCTTTGCTTCCCCTCCAGAAGATTTTTCTTTTGGTGAAACCTTGCACACTCTTAGGGAGCATTTCCACTGTGAAAGCAAGGATTACTCTGACTCCAAAGAGGCTTAGGGAATTCTTACTCCTCCCTCAACACAGGCCTTTAGCTATCCCTCCTGTACTGGACAATTGTAGATGATGCGTTCTTGGAATCTAGCCTGGCCCCAGACACTTTACCTCCGGCTCCCAGGAAACCTAACGGGTGTTACAGAGTGCCTGACTCTCACAAGTTTCTCTTTAAGAATCCTACTGCGGACCCAGAGACCATTTCACAGGGACCCAAAGGCATTAAGGCTACTACTGCCAAAAACTCTACCCCCTCTGATAGAGATTCCAGGGCCCTGGACAGAATGGGTAAGAAGGTATACACTTCTGCTACTTTGGCCATTATGGCCTTAAACTGCCAGTTTCATATGTTAAAGTATCAGCAGCATATTATTGGACTACTTAAACAGAAAATTATGTTGATTCCTGACTGTACTGAAAATAAAGAATTACAGGATTTAATGCATTCTGCTGAACAAGTTGGTAAACACACTTTGCAATGTGGTTTTGACTCTTTAGAAGCATCTTGCAGGGCTGCTGTTACTGGGTCTGTTCTTAGAAGGCATGCTTGGCTTAAGGAGCAGAATTTGCCAGATCATGTTAAAGCTAAATTACTGGATACTCCCTTAAACCAAGACCGCCTGTTTGGCAACAAAGCAGAAGAAGTTCTTAAAAAGATGGAGGAGAAAGCTAAATCTTTGCAAACTGTTAAAGATTTCCTGTAAGTACAGCCTCCCAGATTTAGTAGGCATTGGCCTTCTAAGAATTGGCCCTTTCTTGTCTCTTCCAGGGCTTCTCAGTCCAAACCCAGGAAAAGCAGACCACCTAGGCTGCAGTCTCAAGGTACTCACAGGCCTAAGTAGTGGGGGTTCCCACTTCCAAAGCTGGAAGTAGTAAGACACCCCCCTATGGTAAAGTGTCACAATGACTTAGCCTTGAACCTTCCAAGGCCTGCTCAACTGTCTGCTCCCTTAGGGGGAAAGATCGCCATGCATGCAGAAAACTGGGAACTCATTACCCAAGACAAATGGGTTTTAAATATAGTTTCCCAAGGATACAGATTCTATTTTCACACCTTGCCAACCCCAAACGGTTGGCCAGACCTACCCCCAAATCAGTGGGCAGAGGCTCAACAGAAGATTCTCTCTCTAAGTATCAGGGCTATTCAGCCTGTCCCAGCAGAGGAATGGGGAGAAGGCCTTTACTCAAGACTTTTCCTGGTACCCAGAAAAGACAACTCCTGGTGTTCTGTCCTGGACCTGTCTATCCTAAACACCTTTTTGGTAATCCCAAAATTCAAAATGCTAACTCTTCATGAGCTGCTTCCCATGCTAGGCAAAAATGCCTGGTTGGCAACATTGGACTTAAAGAAGCTTACCTGCACATCCCAATAAGGGAATCTTGCAGAAAATACCTACGCTTCAGAGCAGGCTACATGCACTATCAGATGTCCTTCAAGGATGCATCTGCAGTCCTTACAAATGGGTAGTCCTGTCGTCAGGCAGCCCTTCGGTCGGCCGGATTCCAAAGTCTGGGTCTGGCTTCGGCTGGTGTTGCACTTCACCCGACGTCATAGCTGCAGTTTTTCGGGTATAAAGGCATCAGCCGACGCCATCTTCCCCAGTCTTTCTTGCCGTGTGGCGCCCGAAGCAGAAGCTGTTCGCAAGTGCCGGTCGGTCAGAACCAGAGATTTCATACCGAATACTACTTCGAAGACTTCTAAAAAGCTAAGTACCCCGTTGGGAACTCTTTCTTGCCTCAGTCGATGTCAGAAAAAGTGAATAACTGTTTAACTTGTGGGAAACAAATACCTCATAAAGATTTCCACTCTTACTGCTTGCCTTGTTTAGGCCCAGACCACGACGTAGCAGCTTGTCTAGCCTGTGCTTCTTTTAACCGACGGACGCTTAGACGTCGGTCAGAATTTGCAGAACAGTTTTTCGGCTCTGAATTTGCTTATATCATGCCGTCGGATCCTCCGACTTCACAAATTACCAAAAAACGCAGGGAAAAGGACCGACACTCGCGGTGGTTAAGCCAACCACGAGTGTCTCGGTTTTGGCTGAAACTGAGCAAACGGTTCTTTCCCCGGCCGAAAACATGCCTTCTACCGAGGCCTCTTCTAGCCTGGTGGAATCGGCTTTTGAAACCCAACCTTCTGTTGCGGTTTCTCAGGAATTATCAGACACTATTCCCTTGGATATTTCAACCCCTGCACATGGAGCTGCTAGGCCTCCTGCAGCCATGTCTATTAAGGCCTTTGCCAGGGCTAAAGCAGCTAAAGCTTCAAAAACGATGCCTGTTAAACCCCCCTCTCACAGGCCCAGCACCAGTTCCCATATGCTTTCTTTGGCTGAGGATCTCATTTCTTTAATTCGTGGCTCTCAGCCTCATCCAGACAGGGCCTCTCATCCACCCCCAGAGAAGAGGCCTAGAGCAGAGCCCCCTGAACCATCCACAGATGACTCCTCTGATGACTCAGAACATACAGACCCTCCTGAGGCTCCTTATTCCCCTTACGAAGACTCTGATGCTGAAGAGTCCATTCCTTCAGCCTCTCCACCTGAGGAATTTTCCTTTGGGGAAACCTTGCATGCTATGAGGGAACAATTTCAGTGGCAGGGCCAAGATTTCTCAGACTCCAGAAAAAGGCTTAGAACCTTTCTACATTTGCCACAGCATAGGCCTTTAGCTATACCTCCAGTTCTTTCTGTTGTAGATGATGCATTTAATGATGCTTGCACTGCTCCTGACTCATTACCTCCGGCCCTTGCTAAGCCCGATAGGTTCTACAGGGTCCCGGACACTCATCACCATTTATACAAGGCTCTTTTTGCAGATCCAGAGACTATCTCCCAGGGTCCTAAGGCTGTAGCAACTACATCTGCTAAAAACCCCCTCCCCTCTGAAAGGGAATCCAGATCCTTAGAGAGATGGGGTAAAAAAGTTTACACTTCTGCTATTTTGTCAGCTAGAGCTTTGAACTGCCAATTCCATATGATTCAATATCAAGAGTTTATGCTTGACCAGTTAACTAAAAAGCTGTCCTCTGAAGAATCTCTAGATAAAAATATGTTCAGGAAATGGTACATAACATACAGCAGGTTAGTAACCATTCTTTAAAATGTGGCTATGATGCACTGGAGGCTTCCTTTAGATCAGCCATGACTGGCACAGTTATCCGGAGACATGCATGGTTGAAAGAGCAGGCATTACCAGACCATGTCAAATCTAAGCTTTTGGATGCACCCATGGACAAGGTCAATTTATTTGGTTCCCCTGCACAGCAGGTACTAAAGAAGATGGAAGAGAAGGCAAAATCTGTACAAACAGTGAAAGATTTCTTACAGGTTCAACCTCCAAGGTTTAGCAGGAACTGGCCTCCAAAATTGGTCCTTTCCAGACTCCTCTAAGACACAGAGAGGCAGGAATAGGCGTTCAAGAGGCAGAAACCAATCCAGGGGTGCCTACAGGGGACGCCAGTGGCAAGGTAACAACCAGCGAGGCACGGACGCAGCCACCACCACTACTACACCACAATCACAGTGACTTGGATGTGGCACCGCCTACCAGGGAACAACTGGAAGCACCCTTAGGCGGAAAGCTAACCTTATTTTCAAAGAACTGGCATTGCATCACAAGGGAAAAATGGATTTTGAAAACTATAGACCAAGGTTACAGGTTCCATTTTCATACTCTACCAGGAAAGAGAGGAATGCCAAACCTACCACCTACTCAAAGGGCAGAAGCTCTAAAGCTAATATCTCAATTATTAAGAATGAGAGCTGTGGAAAAGGTACCATCTATGGAGCAAGGAAAGGGATTTTACTCCAGACTCTTCCTGGTACCAAGAAAAGAGAACAAATGGAGGCCTATTCTCGACCTGTCCGCTTTAAACACATTCCTCATTGTTCCAAAATTCAAAATGCTGACCCTACAGCAGCTTCTTCCCATGCTGGGCAAGGAGTCTTGGCTGGTAACTCTAGATCTCAAGGAGGCATACCTGCATGTCCCCATACGACCAATTTGCAGAAGATACCTCAGATTTCTTGCAGGATCAGAGCATTATCAATTCTCAGCATTGCCCTTTGGCTTATCTACTGCGCCCAGAGTGTTCACGAAATGCCTGGCATCAGTAATTGCTCATTGCAGACTTCAGGGGATCCAAATTTTATCCCTACCTGGACGACTGCCTGATTCAAGCGGACAACAAAAGCAAACTAACAGAAGACTTACAAAGAGTCATTTACCTACTGCAAGCCCTGGGATATACAGTCAATATAAAAAAGTCAAGGCTGACTCCATCCCAAAGAATAACTTTTCTGGGTGCAGAGCTGGACACATCAAAACAAATGGCATTCCTAACTGCAGAAAAGCAAGAGCAACTACCTCTCTACTTCTTGGCATTAACAAAGCAGAACCATCTAACTGCAAGAAAAGTACTGCAAGCCCTGGGCTTCATGGCATCCTGCATAATTCTGGTCCCTCATGCCAGACTGCATATGAGAAAGCTACAGTGGTACCTAAAGAATTTGTGGTCCCAACACAAGCACAGCCTAGAAACCAAAATTCCAATAATCCCATGCCTGAACCAAGAGTTCCGATGGTGGGCTCAGGCCTGTCAATCAAACAAAGGATTGCCCTTCTGCAACAGTCAACCAAGCCAAACCATCACGACAGATGCCTCAGACCTCGGTTGGGGGGCACACATGCTGGACAAGTGCATACAAGGCTTATGGACTCAAGACCAGCTGCGCCTGCACATAAATCTAAAGGAAATGCTGGCAGTAAAATTGGCAATCCAGTCATTCAGACCATTTCTTCAAGAAGGTCAGTTGATAAGGACAGACAACACCACAGTTATGTGGTACATCAACAAACAGGGAGGCACACACTCATATCCTCTATGCCGGCTGGCACTGGACCTATGGGATGTGGCTCTGAGCTACAACATTCAGTTACAAGCAATTTTTGTACCGGGAAAAGAAAACATTCTGGCAGACATTTTAAGCAGAACTACCACAGATGCCCACGAATGGATGCTGCATCCGGACATCTTCAAAGCCATCACAAGAGAATGGGGATTACCACAAATAGACTTATTTGCATCCCCACTCAATCACCAGCTAAAGAAATTCTGCACAAGGACATACCACCCACTTGCTTGGAAGGTGGACTCCCTATCTTTCAGTTGGAAAAACCTGACAGCTTATGCATTCCCACCACTTCCTTTGACGCACAAGGTGCTTTTGAAGATCAAAGAGGAACGTCCAAGGATCATTCTGATAGCTCCAGACTGGCCAAGACAACATTGGTACCCATTGCTGAGGAGCATGTCTCGGGAACAAAGATGGACACTGCCCCTGATTCCTTTGCTGTTAACACAGAACAACGACAACATCCTGCATCCAAACCTGAAAACTCTGCAGCTAACTGCCTGGAACATTACATAAGGACAATTAACCCAGATTTATCCCAAAGGGTTAAAGACATAATCCTTGAGGCTCGTAGACCTTCAACAAGAAAGAATTATGCAGCAAAATGGAAAAGATATCTCATTTGGAGTACTGCAAAAGGAGAAGATGTGGCACTAGTAAACATAGCCAACATCCTGGAGTACTTGACAGAGCTCTTCCATGCAGGCCTGTCCTATTCTTCCATCAAGATACATGCATCAGCTATTTCAGCAGAATACAGCTTGGATCCTCCTGTCTTCTCTCATCCTCTGCTCAGACAGTTTCTGAGAGGAATTAAGAATGTAAAACCTCCCAGGAAACCACCATTGCCAGCATGGGACTTGAACTTTGTGTTAGAAAAATTGACACTTCCCCCTTTCGAACCAGCAGCAACAGCAGAATTACAATACTTATCCTGGAAGACTGCTTTCCTACTGGCAATCATCTCAGCAAGAAGGGTCTCTGAACTACAGGCATTAATGGCAGTGCAACCCTTCCTGATCTTCCATCAAGATAGAGTGTCCATGAGAACAAATCCCACATTTATGCCTAAGGTGGTATCCAGAGTGTCTTTAAATCAGGCTATCCACCTACCTACATTCTTCCCCAACCCACAGAACAGGGGAGAAAGACTGTTGCATACCTTGGATGTACATAGGCAATTACGCTACTACCTGGACAGGACCAAGTCCAATAGAAAAACTGACCAGCTTCTGGTAGCATATGCAACAGGAAAGGAAGGAAAACCTATTTCAAAACGGACAATCTCCAAATGGATAGGAAATTGCATTAGATTTTGTTACTCCTACCATGGAAAGAAAACTCCAGAGAACATCAGGCCTCACTCCACAAGGGCTACAGCCACTACCACAGCTTTCTTACGAGGAGTGGCTACCAAGGACATTATAGAGGCTGCTACTTGGACCTCCGTGCATACATTTGCCAATCATTACAATTTACCTTTATACTCTAGATCCCGAGCAGGTTTTGCCACTGCTGTTTTGCAAGGGATCCTAACTACACCATAATCTCTACTTTTTTCCTCCTCCCCTAGTTTAGCTATGGTATTCTACCCATTTGTAAGGACTGCAGATGCATCCTTGAAGGACATAGTACAGTTTTGTACCTACCATAAATGTAGATGTCCGATAGGAATGCATCTGCAGTCAGGATTACCCACCCACCTTCCCCTCTGTGGTACTCCTAGGGTATTTGCCATCCTTCAGCTAGCTTGGGGGGGATCTATTATGGTGTATATGTTTGTATATATGTACATACATGCTTATTTTATGTGTTTGCTCTCTACTATTTGGAAACATTGGCATTTATCCAAATTTAGCCATCAAAGAGGGCACCTGGCATCTGGGGCAAGAAACACTGAGGAAGATGGCGTCGGCTGATGCCTTTATACCCGAAAAACTGCAGCTATGACGTCGGGTGAAGTGCGACACCAGCCGAAGCCAGACCCAGACTTTGGAATCTGGCCGACCGAAGGGCTGCCTGACGACAGGACTACCCATTTGTAAGGACTGCAGATGCATTCCTATCGGACATCTACATTTATGGTAGGTACAAAACTGTACTTTCTCTGCACTGCCCTTTGGCTTATCTACTGCACCCAGGGTATTCACAAAGTGCCTAGCTCCAGTCATTGCATTCTGCAGGCAAGGAAATATTCAAATATACCCATACCTGGACAATTGTCTAATTCAAGCAGAAAGCCAGGACATATTAATAAATCATCTGGCATTTGTAAAGAAACTACTAACCTCACTGGAGTACACCATAAACGAAAAGAAATCTCACCTAGTACCCTGCCAACAAATTGTATTCCTGGGAGCAAGCTTGAACACAACTTCCTAGATGGCCTACCTCACACCAGATAAACACGTTTATTTGACAGCCTACTTCAAACTACTGGCCACATACACCCAGCTGTCTGCAAGGAAAATACTGCAAGCCCTGGTGTTCTTGGCCTCTTGCATCTGACTAATTCCATGTGCAAAACTGCATATGAGGAAACTACAGTGGTATCTAAAAGCCTATGGTATCAACATTCTCAGGAGCTGGAATCAATACTTCCTATCATTCCTTGTATAACGACAGAGTTCCTTTGGTAGGCAAGAGGCCTGCTACCACAACAAGGGACTGCCATTCACTCTACCCCCTGCGGCCCAAATCTTAACAACAGACGCATCAGACTATGCATGGGGGGCTAACTTGGCAGGGCAGTGCATTCAGGGCAAATGGAACCCAAGTCAAATGCACCTATATATCAATCAAAAAGAAATGTTAGCTGTGCATAATTCTCTGACAGCCTTCAAGGACCACATTCTAACAGGACATTTATTGGTAAAGACAGACAACACCACTGTTATGTGGTACATAAACAAGCAGGGGGGAACCCACTCATACCATCTCTGCAGACTAGCCATGGCTCTGTTGAACACAGCCTTGAGCAACCAAATGCACCTACAAGCTCAATTTCTGCCAGGCAAGCTAAATTCATTGGAAGATGACCTAAGCAGGAATCTCATGGACCCACACGAGTAGAAACTGGAACCAAAGATATTCAACATTTTGAGAAACAAATGGGGGAGCCCAGAGATAGACCTGTTTGCCTCCCCTCAGAACTACCAAGTGGACAAATTCTGCACAAGGACTCCCCACAAACAAGCTTGGAAAGTGGATTCCCTGTCCTTCACCTGGGAAAGCCTCTCAGTGTATACCTTTCCCTCTCTGTCTCTCCTCTCAAAAGTTCTTCTAAAGATCAAACAGGACAAACCAAGGGCAATACTCATTGCACCAGACTGGCCACACCAACACTGGTACCCCCTCTTGTGCAGTATGTCACTGCTGGAACCATGGCGCCTGCCTCAGACCCCTTCCCTGCTGTCCCAGCAGGAGGGCCAGATTCTGCACCCCCAGCTTCAAACCCTGAACCTTGCAGCCTGGCTAATTACCTGAGCTCTCCAACACCATCACTCAGTAAGCAAGTGCTGGACATAATTCTGGAGGCAAGGAGGCCTTGTACTAGAAAATCCTATGCTGAAAAGTGGAAAACATACTGTTCCTGGAGACAAACTCAGGGGATGGGCACAACAGTGCCCAGCTTACTGCATATTCTTCAATACTTAACAGAGATGCTTCACAAGGGCCATTTCTCATATATTAAAATTCATACCTCAGCTATTTCAGCGCATTATAATACTGAGCCACCCCTCTTCTCTCACTCCCTGCTGAAGCAATTCCTCAGAGGGGCCAAAAATTTAAGACCACCAGGAGAGCCCCTACTCCAGCCTGGGACCTTAACTTTGTATTGGAAAAGATCACTCTACCTTCTTTTGAGCCAGCTGCAACTGCAAAGTTGAAATTCCTTTCTTGGAAAACAGCCTAACTTCTAGCCATCACTTCAAGAAGAAGAGTGTCTGAATTACAGGCCCTCATGGCAGTGGAGACCTTCATCATCTTCCATGCAGACAGGGGGTCCCTCAGGACCAATCCTTCCTTTATGCCCAAGGTGGTATCCAGTGTGGCCCTTAATCAGTCCATTCATTTGCCAACCTTCTTTTCTAATCCACAGAACAAAGGAGAACAAATACTGCACTCTTTGGACGTGCACAGACAACTTAGATTTTATTTGGACAGGACTAAGCCTCTCAAGAAAACTGAACAGCTGCTAGTTGTCTTTGCTGCAGGGGCAGAGGGGAAGGCCTTTTCAAAGCAAACCATTTCTAAGTGGATAGGCCACTGCATTCATTTCTGCTATAAGCACCATGGAAAATCTACCCCACAGGAGATAGGATCACATTCCACCAGGGCTGCAGCTATTTCAACAGCCTTACTCAGAGGTGTTCCTACCAGGGACATCCTAGAAGCTGCTACCTGGAGTTCTGTACATACCTTCACCAAGCATTGCCACTTGCCTATTTTCTAAATCCAGAGCTGTTTTGCCACTGCAGTTTTGCAGGGTCTAATAGTTGGTCCTAATGCTCTCTAATTGCCTCCTCCCTTCCTTAGCTTTGGGAATCTACCCAAATGTAATGACTGCAACAGTGAAACATGAAGAACATAGTACAGTTGTGTACACTTACCATAAATGTAGATGTTCAAGTGTATTCACTGTTGCAGTCCTGGTTACCTTCCCTCCAGCCCCCTGACTTCTGTTGGCTATACCTCTCTTCATGTTTACTGTATTTAAGCTTTCTGATGTATTTGCTTTTTGTTGGAGGTGTAACCTTGTATATAATTGTTTCCATTATGGGGGTGACTAACATCTGGAGCAAGAAAAATTGATGTAATGGCGGCTGCATGCTTTATACCCCTGACTACCTGACATCATGGAAGAAGAGACAGCATCCGACACAGGACCCAAGACTTTGATAATCAGGCCGGCTGAGGGCTACCTACAAGCAGATAACTCAAATGTAATGACTGTAACAGTGAATACACTCGAACATCTACATTTATGGTAAGTGTACACAACTGTACTTCTCAAGTCCGGATAATATCTTGGGATCATGTAGTTATTTCATTACCCCACTGTTTGTGTAATCGAATGCCATAGACTGATCTCAGAGTCCATTAATAGTGCAAATTGAAGGAACAGTAAATTTGAGATTGCTGAGCTGGGGGGAGGGAGGGAGTGAGGGAGCATTTTCTTAACTCCAAGGATGAGTGACCTTGAAGTAAGTATATTTAGGTGTAAAGGAATTTGTCCTCCATGAAAAAATGCTTCTTTTTGTTCCATTGTTTGTAGTTTTCATTAATATGCATTTTTCTTCCACCTCCTGTCATTCTAAGAATGCTGTTAAAAGTAGAAAGAAGACAGATTTAATTCTCATAGTTTAAATTAACTCACATATTCTTGTTTTTCTTTCTCTTGACAGCAAGGCAGAGCTCTGAATGTGTCTATAAAGTTTTTGAACATTACAGCCTGGGGGATGTATAGATAAGATAACCAACATATGTTAATAATTAGTAGTCTGCTTTCTGAACGCTCTTGTGAACCAGAATTAAGCCTGTTCTCTGCTGTTTATTGCTGAAGAGTCTCTGAAATGTGAAATAATTAAACAGATAAAGTATATACAGACTGTTACATAGTCCACAGATCATAGAAAATCCAGGGCTATTTGATCAGAAGCCATTTACGTCTTCCCAGTAAACACCCTCAGGCACGGATAGCCTTTTCAAGGAGAATTTAGGAGTGTATTTTAGAGTACCCATCCTACTGGCTAAACTATGTTTGATAACAAACAAGGAATCAAACTGATTGACGTGCATAGGGAATCAATACAACCAAGAGAGTGCACTGGTTGTTGAACCTATATCTCTGTTTAGTTTTTTTTAAATTCGCTGTTGTAAATTCAGATCTCTTGTTGTAGCATTGGCAATGCTGTCTGACATGCACAGAAATAGGAGGGCTCTGATAATGGGATCCCCAAGGTTACAGGAAGCAGGCATTGGTCTCCCCTCAAGTGTCTGTATGACACAGTACTTGGAGAGGGACTCCAGCCTTTCATGATACCCGAAAGAGTTTTGATGGGTCTAGTGAGGTATATGCCAAAGGGTGTATTAATTCTGTAATGGATCTAACAAGGGCAGAGTAGGGGGGGAGCAATGTCTTCATTGGTGATTGATTTAATTGTGATGTATACTTCTTCTTTCTGACTATGGTTGCTAGATAGTGATCAAAGGACAGTAAGCCCTCTAACCATGTGCCCGGGTCTCTGATGATAGATTAATTAGAGAGCAGGGTTTCGTTGATGCAGTAGGGGGTAGCAATTTCTTGTTTTCTGGAGGACATTATACTGCATTTCTAAGCATTCTGTTTGAACCCTTTCTAAGTGTGCCATATGTTAATATGTGATAGTGCCACTTAAAGGGAATTTGTATCATTTTTTTTTTTTTATTTGACAACTGTACCAAAATGACAGTCATTGTTGAACTTAGTCAGCCCTAGATCATTGCTGTTAGTACTGAGATCAGGTAAATAAATGCCAAAAAGGAGGGGGCCCTGTTCAGACTCTTGAGGAATGCCACTGGTCACCTTTTCCTTAACTGAGGAGATATCACTGACCCTGACAAAGTACAGTTGTGCAATATCTTACCATAACAGTAGATATCTTTCTCTTCACTGTTGCAGTATTCGTCATAGAAGGGATGTCCCTCCCTGGAGAGCCTGATGCTTGGCCAGTGTAAAAAAGCCTAAAAGAGATCTTGCGTGGTGTGTATGTCACATTTATGCTCCCCGCACAGAATATAGGGCATAAAAGGGATGTATGGATGCAACTACCTAGAACTGAATTGCTCCAGAAGAGAACAGTCTCACCACAGGAAAAAGGAGTCCATGCACATCTAGAATAAGAAAAGCAGAATAAACAAGAGGTGGTTGGAGGGAAGGCGCAAATACTGCAACAGTTAAGAGAAGGACATCTACTTTTACGGTAAGATTTTACACAACTGTACTATGTCATTCTATATCACTGTTGCAGTATTCGTCATAGAATGGAGAGTAAAAAAGCTCAAGAAGCAGAATGGGAGGTGGAAGGCTGAGAAGCCCCCTCAACAAATCCCACATAAAATAGCTTTAGCTAAACCTGCTCTGACCCTAGAAACCATATCCAATTTATAGTGCTTAGTAAAGGAATGCACTGAAGACAAAGTAGTGCCTTCAAGGATAGAATTGGTGTCCAACCCCTAGAAAAAGGCAACAGAAGAGACAACACCTTTAGTGGAATGAGCTGTAACAGAAGTAGATAGAGATTTGCCATGAAAAGAAAAGGAAATGGCCTTAGATATCCAGGAGGAGATGGTTTGCTTAGAACCAGCCAAACCCAAAGACCTGGGATGAAAGGAAACAAAAAGCTGATCAGACTTACAAATAGTCCTAGTTTTATCCAAATTGTACCTGAGCTGTCTGTGCAAATCGAATGTATAAACTCTCACTAGCAGACTGAGGAGAAGGAAAAAAAGAATGGAGTTGTACCGACTGATTCAAGGAAACTCATTTACTACCTTGGACACAAAAGAAGGCTTACTACGAAGGGACACCATGTCCCTATGAAAAAACAGAGGTGAAGGAATGGCCATAAGGGCCTGGAGCTTAGTAACAGCCAGCAGCAAAGTAATCTTCCAGGTGCAGTGTTGCAAAGAAGCAGAATCTGCAGGATCAAAAGGAACCCGAGTCAATTTCTCCAAAACAAAATTAAGGTCCATGGAGAGAGGAATAGGTTTTCTTGGAGGCCTAATATGCAGGATACCTTTAAAAATTGACCTTGAAACGAGAAGTTAGAGGATTCAAGGGCAGACAAGCAGAAATGTCTGAAAAATAGGCCTTCACAGAAGAATAGGCCAAGCCAAACTAGAGAAACTCACACAAATAAGAGAGGACCAGAGGGACCCCCAGTTACGAGCATGGCACTAGACCAAAAATCTTTTCCATTTGGACATATAAGATTTTCTGGTTGAGGATTTCCTTGCCTGTTGTAAAACCCTGAGCATGTCCTCAAAAAAGAGGTGCCTGAAAGGGATCAAAACACTATCACCCACAATGTCAGTTGCAGAGTGGACTAGTGAGGATTGGATGAGAGACCTCTTGTCCTGTGTCAGGAGATCCAGCAGATGAGGTAACTTGTGATGATTGCCCCTGTCCAGATTCATTATGAGGGGAAACCAGTGCTGTCTAGGCCAAAAGGGAGTTATGGCAAGATTTTTGGGGAGTCCAGCTAAATCTTCTGCAGGACTCTTGAAAATAGAGGAAGAGGAGGGAGCGTATAAAGAAACCTCACCTTCCAAGGAAACAAAAGAGCATTTGTATTCCATGGCAGAACCCATGGCAGTCTGGAGTAGAAAAGAGGAAGTTGCCTGTTTAGAGGGGTGGCAAAAAGATCTACCTGAGGAATACCCCTTCAATGGACAATGTCCAGAAACATGTCTCTGTTGTGTAGCATCCATTCATGAGCCTGTGTTTTGTATCTACTCAGAGTCTGCCACTAGATTGTGCTCTGAAGGAATGTATACTACCTGAAGAGTTAACTGATAACTGAGAGCCACTTCCCAAGCTTGAAGCTAGATCAGGGGGTGAAAAGCATGAAGGGCCAGGATCAGAGCTCCTGTCTGTTTGATGTTGATATGGTCCAACGTCTGATGAGGAGACCAAAGACCTTGAGCCCTTCAGGTGATCAGGAGAAGCCCCACCACCCCATGTCTGAAACATCAGTGAACAGCTCTTGAGAATGGACTGGAGGCTGAAAGGGCTGGTCTGGGTTGAGAGTGAACTGTTGAATGCACCACTTGAATTCCTTTTTGAGACAGGGAAGGAGAGGCACACTAAAGTTTAGAGGGTGACGATGCTGCAGCCAAACTGACTTGAGGTACCATTGAAGCTTCCGCATAGTAGAACTATAACTTCCTTGAACATGGAGCAAATGTCCCAAAAATTAGGTGTGATAGGTAGAATGAATAATTTTCTAACTGCGGTCATTACATTGCAGTTAAGAGAAAGTTTGCTGCCAACAAACATACCATTATCGTAAAGGTTTTGTTGGTTTTGAGGAGTGTAAATAGAGTGCTTAATTTTCCAAATATAACTACACTGCATGTTTTGGTATTAAAGGTGTGCCCATAGACATCACATCCAGACATTTGATTAGCCTCCCTCATTGAAGAAGTTGGGTATCAGAAGAATTCAAACATCATCCAGATGTTCTTCGTCTTCCCTTGCTGCAGTCCTGACTATTGGGTATAGTCCGCGTCCCAGTCGGCCCGAATACCAGAGTATAAGGCTGACGTCGGTCATGGCGCCTTAGACTGACGTCAGTACGTCAGGGTACTAATGCGCTTGACCGACGTCATTTCCTCAGTCTTTTTTGCCGCATGGTCCGATGCAGAAGCAATTTTGCGAGTGCAGGTTGGCGTTCTGAGATTTTCCGAAACCGGAGTTTCAGACCGAAACAGAGTTGGCTAAGTAACCCCGTTGGGCAACATTTTGGTTTTTTCTTGCCTCAGTATTTAACCGGATGTCAGAAAAAGTGAATAACTGTATTTCTTCTGGGAAGCAGATACCGCATAGGGATTATCATACATTGTGTATACCTTGTTTAGGGCCTGAGCACGACGTTGTTGGTTGCCGCTCTTGTGCTAGATTTAACAAGCGCACTATTAAGAGGAGGCTTGATTGTGCTAGGTTAGTGTTTGGGAAGCGTTGCAATTATAACATGCCGTCGGATGCTCCGACGCCCGCTTCATCCAAGAAGCGCAAGGACAAAACAGTGAAGCCTAGGGGTGAGGAACCGGCAGTCCCGGACGTCGGTTCTTTAGAAGGCTCAGGGGAGCCAGAGGTTTTGCCAGGAGTCTCTATGGAGTCTCAGGCAGATACTTTACTGTTACAGGATGTGCCCTCTCAGGAGGTAGGCCAGGCTGAGGGGCTTCTCAGGTAACTGTTCTTCCCTCTCTTCCCAAGGTAGTTAGGGCCTCTCCTTCTGTTGCCAAAGCTTCTTTTAGAGGTAGGCCAAGTTCAGCTTCTGTGGGGGCTTCTCCTAGCATTTCGGGCTCTGTGCCTAAGAAACATATGCTTAAAATGGCAGAAGATTTGATTACTCTGATTAGAGGTTCTATGCCCCGCCTGATAAGAGGCCTAGGGTGGAACAGGAGTTTGATAGTTTTGAACAGTGTTCACAGGCTTCAGAGTCTTCTGTGGAAGACTTGCAAGAGTTTCCTACTTATTCTGATTCTGATGTGGATGATTCCACTCCTACAGCTTCTCCTCCTGAGGATTTTTCATTTTCAGAGACTCTTCACTCCATGAGGGAGCACTTTAAATGGGAAGGCCAGGATTACTCTGATTCCAGGAAAAGGCTTAGGAATTCTTGTTTTACCCCAACATAGGCCCTTAGCTATTCCTCCTGTGTTGAATGTGGTGGAGGATGTTTTGCAGAGGCTTCCCTGAACCCTGATTCCTTGCCTCCTGCTCCTGTTAAGCCTGATAGGTATTATAGGGTGCCCAAGCTCATAAGTATTTGTTTAAGAGTCCTAGGCGGACCCAGAAACTGTTTCTCAGGGGCCTAAAGGTGTTAAAGCTTCTGTGGTTAAAAATCCTGTACCCTCTGATAAAGAGGCAAGGGCTTTGGATAGGTGGGGTAAGAAAGTATATACTTCTTCCACTCTAGCCATGAGGGCATTGAATTGTCAGTTTCATATGCTGAAATATCAGAATTATCTCCTTTCCCAATTGAAATCTAAGGTGGATGCTTTGGCGGAAGGTATTGAGTGTAAAGAATTGCTGGATTTGGTTCATGTGTCTGAACAAGTGGGTAAGCATTCTTTGCAGTGTGGTTTTGATGCGGTTCAGGCCTCCTCGAGGGTGGCTGCTACTAGTTCTGTTCTTCGCAGACATGCCTGGTTGAAGGAT
Organism: Protopterus annectens; assembly: GCF_019279795.1. Taxonomy (NCBI): domain Eukaryota; kingdom Metazoa; phylum Chordata; order Ceratodontiformes; family Protopteridae; genus Protopterus; species Protopterus annectens. Next base: position 1,037,221,965 of record NC_056732.1, on the reverse strand, counting down.
CAGAATTTAGCTGAGCATGTTAAGACCAGGATTTTGGATGCTCCTTTACAGTCTGATGTGTTGTTTGGACCGCCTGTGGAAGCAGTTTTAAAGAAAATGGAGGACAAAGCTAAGTCTATGCAGACTGTTAAAGATTTTTGCAGGTGCAGCTTCCAAGTTTAGTAGAAATTGGCCTGCTAAGGGGTGGACATATCCTGCTTATGGTCCCCAGTCTAGGGGTAGGTCTAGACGTGGTAGGGGCAGGGCTCAAGGTTCGTTTAGGCCTAGATCAGACAGTTCACCTGCTCAGACTTCTGGTGAGGGCAGGGGTCAGTCCTTTCGTAAGCAGAACCAATGACCTGCCTTTTCAGCTGCCAGTGGATTCTCGCCTGGCAGCTCCTTTGGGAGGAAGATTGTCTCTTTTCAAAGAAAATTGGGATTTAATCACTCAAGACAGATGGGTGCTGGATATCATTCATCACGGTTACAGATTTTATTTCCACACAATGCCCCTTTCAAAGGCATGCCAGATGTTCCTCCTCCACAAAGAAAAGAGGCTCACAAGCAAGTTTCTCAGTTACTCCAGATAGGGGCCATTCAGCCAGTCCCTGTATCAGAAAGGGGCTTGGATTTTATTCTCGCCTGTTCCTAGTACCAAAGAAGGGGAACACGTGGAGACCAATTTTGGATTTATCTATCCTCAACACTTATCTGGACATTCCCAAGTTCAAGATGTTGACGTTACAGCAACTGTTACCTCTGCTGGGCAAGGATCACTGGATGGTAACTTTGGATCTCAAGGAAGCTTACCTTCATGTGCCTATAAGGCTAAGTTGCAGAAAGTATCTGCGGTTTCGAACTGGAGATTTTCATTATCAGTTCTCTGCATTGCCCTTTGGCTTATCTACTGCCAGAGTATTCACAAAGGTTCTGGCTTCAGTGATAGCTTACTTCAGGCTTCAAGGCATTCAAATCTATCCTTACTTGGACGACTGCCTGATTCTGGCTCAAGAAAAGGAAGACCTTCTACAGCATCTGGAATATGTCATAGCAGTGCTAAGATGCCTAGGGTATTCTGTGAACGAAATAAAGTCCAGTCTAGTACCCTCTCAAGACATGTGCTTTCTGGGTGTGAGACTGAATACAGCAGCCCAGATGGCCTTTTTAACCCCGGACAAACAAAAGAGTCTGTCACTTTACTTCCATCAACTATCTCATCAGTCCGTGCTGACTGCAAGGACAGTCCTTCAAGCATTAGGGTTCATGGCATCTTGTATTCTGGTGCTTCCCAATGCCAAACTGCATATGAGGAAGCTGCAATGGTATCTCAAAATGTATGGACACAGCACTGCCAAGATTTCGACACTGTCATTCACATAATACCTTGCCTTCAAAAGGAATTCTTGTGGTGGGCTCAGGAATGTCACCTAAACAAGGGACTCTCTGTGACCCGGCCAGAGGCGAGTCAGATTTTAACGACAGATGCCTCGGACACTGCTTGGGGAGCTCATCTAAATGGAAAGTGGATACAAGACAAGTGGCCTGCCAGACTACAGCATCTACACATCAACATGAAGGAGATGTTAGCAGTCCAGTTTGCATTGATGGCTTTCAAGGAGTTACTTCTTCCAGGGCAGGTGTTGATTCTAACAGACAACACAACTGTCATGTGGTACATCAACAAGCAAGGGGGAACACATTCTTATCCTCTATGCAGGCAAGCAATGATTTTATGGGAGACTGCGTTGAGCCTGCAACTAACTCTTCAGGCAAGGTTTCTGCCAGGAGCACAGAACTCCCTAGCAGATGTATTAAGCAGACAAATCATGGATCCCCACGAGTGGAAACTGGATCTTCATGTATTTCAGAACTTGACAGTGTCATGGGGAACTCCAGACATAGATCTGTTCGCTTCTCCACTAAACCACCAGCTGCCAAAGTATTGCACAAAGGGGTTTCATCACACGGCTTGGAAAGTGGATGCTCTGTCTTTCAGTTGGAAAAACCTTCATGTCTATGCCTTTCCACCTCTGCCTCTTCTTCCAAAGGTATTATTAAAGGTCAGACAAGACAGGCCAAGGATGATTTTGATAGCTCCAGATTGGCCTCGGCAACACTGGTACCCACTTCACGGAGTCTTGTAAAGAAGCCTCCATGGCCTTTACCTCTGATTCCTCATCTGTTATCTCAGAAGGACGGTCATCTGCTCAATGTCAAGCTTCAATCTCTTCATCTCACAGCTTGGCATATCCTGTGTTGAAGCACAGCAGGTCTCTGCTTCCTCAACAAGTTTTAAATGTGATTATGGAAGCTAGAAGGCCTAGTACTAGGAGAGTGTACGCAGACAAATGGAAGAGATTTTTATTTTGGAGTACAGCAAAGAATTTGGAGATTTCAGAGCCTAATTTGAGTGTGGCTCTTCAATACCTTACTGAATTATTGGACAAAGGTTTGTCCTTCTCTTCCATAAAGATTCATGCTGCAGCAATTTCAGCTCACTATGATTGTGACCCACCTTTGTTTTCGCATCCTTTGTTCAAGCAGTTTCTTAGAGGGGCAAAGAATATAAGACCCCCACGTAGAGCTCCTACTCCTGCTTGGGATCTCAATTTTGTGTTGGAAAAACTTACTCTACAACCTTTTGAGCCTGCAGCTACTGCTGAATTGAAATATTTGTCATGGAAGACTGCTTTTCTGTTGGCTATTACTTCTGCAAGAAGGGTGTCTGAGTTGCAGGCCCTTATGGCAGTAGAGCCCTTTTGATTTTCCATAAGGACAGGGTATCATTACGCACTAATCCTTCCTTTATGCCTAAGGTGGTTTCTAGTGTGGCTTTAAACCAAACTATTCATTTGCCTACGTGTTTTGCAGATCCTCAAAATAAAGGGGAAAAGATTTTGCACACTTTAGATGTACACAGGCAATTGCGTTATTATTTGAGCAGGACTAAGACTTTTAGGCAGTCTCAGCAGTTACTTGTTTCTTTTGCTTTGAGTTCACAGGGCAAGCCTGTGTCAAAACAAACTATTTCTAGGTGGATTGGCTTTTGCATTGCATTTTGTTATTCCCATCATGGCAAAGAGGTTCCAGCTGGGATTAGGCCTCATTCCACTAGGGCTACTGCCACTTCAACGGCATTTCTAAGGGGGGTGGCAACTAAGGATATTCTGGAAGCAGCTACTTGGAGTTCAGTGCATACTTTCTCTAGGCATTATCACCTGCCTATATACTCTAAGACTAGGGCTGGTTTTGCCACAGCTGTTTTACAAGGCATGTTGTCAGCTCCTGCTACTTTCTAATTTGCCAGCCTCCCTTACCTCTGCTTTGGGATTCTACCCAATAGTCAGGACTGCAGCAAGGGAAGACGAAGAACATAGTACAGTTTTGTACCTACCATAAATGTAGATGTTCGAGGATTCCCTTGCTGCAGTCCAATTTACCCTCCCTCCTTCCCCTCTGTGTTTCAGGGTGGTTGTGTAGGTGAGTTTTCATGCTTATATTTTTTGTATATATTGTTGTATATATTGTACATGTTTTTTGGTGCAGGTTGTTTTTGGGACTTGTCTTTTTGGGTCTTCTGACATCTGGGGCAAGAAAAGACTGAGGAAATGACGTCGGTCATGCGCATTAGTACCCTGACGTACTGACGCCAGTCTAAGGCGCCATGACCGACGTCAGCCTTATACTCTGGTATTCGGGCCGACTGGGACGCGGACTATACCCAATAGTCAGGACTGCAGCAAGGGAATCCTCGAACATCTACATTTATGGTAGGTACAAAACTGTACTTTTGGAGTCATCAGCAACATCTCAAGTAATGTCCTCTGGATTCCGCTTACGTATCAGAAGAAACAAATGCTACAGAGGAGGAGGCATAGAACAGTATCCTGTGAGGCACAACTAGTGACTTTTTTTTTTTGCCTGGAAAATGTTCCGTAACCTTTACTGTGAGAGTGCTTTTAAAATATTAGTACTATTTGTGCTGAACTTGAAACATTGATAGAATAAGGGAATGTGAACCAATATACATTTTCTGAACTGTCTGTAACTCTAATTACTGTCATTATTCATTAATAATTCACCACCGTCTCTCCAAAATCATCAGTTTTGGAAGGGATTAAGAGGGACAGAAGCCAAACTTTGAATCAGTCAGGGACAGTTGAGAAGTATGCTGTGCACAATTTCGATTTTAAACTGACTGTTACAAAAGTACTTATCCAGTAGCTTTCCCTTTCATAGAATGCCCAAAGCTTCATATAAATAAGTTAATGGGTTTGGAGCATCTGGAGCATTGTGAAAGTGTTATTAGGAGCTTCCTTTTGGGTTTTAAGCCTAGCTGTAGTTTTGTATCCTGACTGTTGTAGTGCTGTGTGTCAGTGTGAAATCATGCAGAGTTATGAGTTCCCTACAGTGACTGATAACAAACCCTAATGAGAATGCCTGGGGAGATGCACTTATTGGTGTGAAACACAGCATAACTGAGTGGTGACTTTGGCTTTTATGTTACAGACAGGAGACTAAAATTTGTAGGGACAGCTGAGTGTTTCAGGAAAGAGTCTGAGGCAAAAAGTATGTATTTAAGTTCTGATTAGTTTGCACAGGCTATTAATGCTGCACACTGTTTGTTTCTTCTTGAAATTAGGGTTGCCACCTTTTCAAATGTCAAAAGTGGGATATTTATATGGTAACATGATATTTTGCAGGACAAATCGTATGCACAGTCAGTGCAAAGGACTAGAATTCACTTTTAATAAAATGAAAACTCACTGTTGTAGAATGAGTTGTTTTTACTGATGTTCATCGTGCATACAGCTGCAGTCATAACAGATGGGTTCTCCTGCCGTCAGGCGGGTCCTCGGTCGGCCAAATTCCAAAGTCTAGGTCCGGCGTCGGTTGTCATCGCTTCTTCCCTGACGTCAGTGCGACAGGGATATAAAAGAACCAGCCGACGCCATTTTCTTCAGTCTTTCTTGCCGCGCGGTGCCTGAAGCAGAAGCAGTTCGCAAGTGCCAGTCGGCCAGCTCCTGAAATTACTAAAAGTTTGCAACCGAAGTCTTCTTGAAAGCTAAGTACCCCGTTGGGGAAACTTTTCTTGCCTCAGACCAATGTCAGACAAAGTTAATAATTGTATTTCATGTGGGAAGCAAATACCGCATAAGGATTTTCATTCCTTCTGCATTCCTTGCTTAGGCCCAGACCATGACGTCTCGGTCTGTCATTTTTGTGCTACATTCAACAAACGCACCATTAAGCATCGGGCAGAGTTCGCCCAGCACTATTTTGGCAAAAAATTTAACTATATTATGTCGTCGGATACTCCGACTCTAGTTTTGTCTAAAAAACGCAAAGATAAAGACCGACACACGAGGTCCACGGCCTCTACCGACACCACGCTAAAGCCGACTACAGGTGGTCCGGTTCTCAGCGAGGCGCCTACACAGCCCCTGCCTACCGACGACACTTCATTGGCGGTGTCTTCTGTGCCCGAGGTCGCAGGCTCCTCGGCCCACACCCCGACTACAGATACCGAAGCCACTCTTGGTGGTGAATCTCAAAATGTAGACAGATCTGCCCCGTCTCAAGGTGTCTTCAGACCTTCCTCTTCTTTTTCTATCAAGGCTTTCACTAAGTCTAAAGCAGCCATGCATTCTAAGAGACAAGCTACACAGGGCCCTTCTCCAGGCCCCATGCCTAAAAGACAGATGCTTAAAATGGCTGAGGATTAATTACTCTTATCAGGGGTTCTCAACCCCCCCGCCCCCGGACAAAAGGCCCAGAGTGGAGGAAGAATCCCCCTCCTCTGACCAGGCCTCCATTATTTCAGAGCACTCTGATGAACAGGAACATTCTTACTCCCTTTTTGAAGATTCTGATGCAGAGGAGTCCATTCCCTCTGTCTCCCCCCCAGAGGATTACTCATTTGGGGAAACCTTGCATACCTTAAGGGAACACTTCCACTGGGAAGGCCAAGAGTACTCAGATTCCAAGAAAAGGCTTAGGGATTTTCTCTTGCTACCTCAGCACAGGCCTCTGGTTATACCTCCTGTCTTAGATATACTAGATGATGTGTACTCGGAGGCCTGCCTTAACCTGGATTCTTTACCTCCAGCCCCAGTCAAGCCTGACAGGTACTACCGGGTTCCTGACTCACACCAATTTTTATACAAAAGCCATGCGGCTGACCCAGAAACTATCTGACAGGGCCCCAAGGGAATTAAGGCCTCCACTGCTAAAAATCCATTACCTTCCGAGAGAGATTCCAGATCCTTAGAAAGGTGGGGAAAAAGGTATACACCTCGGCCACCTTAACCATGAGGGCATTAAACTGCCAGTTCCATATGCTAAAGTACCAACAGTTTCTGTTATCACAGTTGAGAAGCAAAATATCACAACCTGAACAACCAGACTTGAAGGAGTTGCAGGATTTGATGCATAGTGCAGAACAAGTGGGTAAACATACCTTGCAATGTGGTTTTGATGCTCTAGAGGCCTCATGTAGAGCTGCTGTTACAGGATCAGTCATACGTAGACATGTCTGGCTCAAGGAGCAACCCTTACAAGATCATGTCAAAGCTAAATTACTAGATGCCCCTCTACAAAAGGATGTATTATTTGGTGTTAAAGCTGAGGAGGTATTAAAGAAAATGGAGGAAAAGGCTAAATCAATGCAGACAGTGAAAGATTTTCTACAGGTACAACCTCCACGTTTCAGTAGAAATAGGCCTTCCAAAAATTGGTCCTTTCCAGCCACGGACAGACCCCAAAGAGGTAGATACAGGCGCCCGAGGGGCAGAGGGCAATCTCAAGGATCGTTTAGAGGCAGACCGTGGCAAGCTCCTACACAAAGAGGTGGTGAGGATAGTTCGCAGCCATTCAGAAAGCAAGCCCAATGACTTTCCCCTTTGCATGCCAACCAAGGCTCAAATGGCAGCACCCTTAGGCGGAAAACTGGCATTATTTTCAAAAAATTGGCATATTGTCACAAAAGACAAATGGATCCTGGACATTATAAACAGAGGCTACAGATTCCATTTTCACACCCTTCCAAAAATGAGAGGCATGCCAAGCCTGCCACACAATCAAAGGGCAGAGGCACAAAAACAAATTTCAGATCTCATGGACATGAAAGCTATTCAAGAGGTACCTACTCACGAACAAGGTCAAGGTTTTTATTCCAGACTATTCCTGGTACCAAGGAAGGGAAAAGATTGGAGACCTATTCTGGACCTATCCATCCTAAACACATTTTTACTCGTACCAAAATTCAAGATGCTCACATTACAGCAGCTTCTTCCCATGCTGGGCAAGGAGTCTTGGCTGGTAAATTGGACCTCAAGGAGGCATTACCTGCATGTCCCAATCAGACAAAATTGCAGAAGATACCTCAGATTTCTTGCAGGTTCAACCCATTATCAATTCTCTGCATTGCCCTTTGGCTTATCTACTGCGCCCAGAGTATTCACGAAATGACTGGCATCAGTAATTGCCTTCTGCAGACTTCAAGGGATACAAATATACCCATATTTGGACGACTGCCTGATCCAAGCCGACAGCAAGCACATACTTCTGAAGCATCTGGCTTTTGTAATAATGTTGTTGAATTCTCTGGGATACACAGTCAACAAAAAGAAATCAAGGCTAATACCCTCTCAGAAAATAATTTTCCTGGGTGCCAACTTGGACACAAACACCCAGATGGCCTACGCCACGCCAGAGAAGCAGGGGCAACTAACTCAATACTTCAGAAAACTAGCAAATTTCACCAGGCTGACTGCAAGGAAAATCCTACAGGCTCTGGGATTCATGGCATCTTGCATCCTACTAATCCCATGTGCAAAGCTGCATATGAGGAAACTTCAATGGTACCTGAAAAACCTATGGTCTCAACACAGCCACAGTTTGGAAACAATAATACCACTAATTCCATGTCTTCAAAAGGAATTTCTGTGGTGGGCTCAAGCATGCCAAACAAACACAGGTCTCCCATTCTGCAAGCCTCAAGCAAATCAAGTCATCACAACAGACGCCTCGGACTACGCCTGGGGGGCGCACATGACAGATCGGTGCATTCAGGGCAAATGGTCCCAAAAAGAAAAGCACCTTCACATCAATCAAAAGGAAATGCTAGCAGTAATAGATGCTATTATAGCTTTTAAAGACCTTCTGCATCCAGGTCAACTATTGATAAGGACAGACAACACCACAGTAATGTGGTACATAAACAGGGAGGAACCCATTCATACCCCCTATGCAGGCTGGCCATGTCACTTTGGAACATGGCTCTGGAATTACAAATCGAACTTCAAGCACAGTACTTGCCAGGCAAGGAAAACACGCTGGCAGACAACCTAAGCAGAAATATGACAGATCCACATGAATGGAAGTTGCATCCTCAAGTTTTTACAGAGATAATTCAAGCATGGGGAAGGCCAGACATAGATCTCTTTGCCTCCCACAAAAATCACCAGTTGACAAAATTCTGCTCAAGGACTTTTCATCCACAGGCCTGGAGAGTGGACGCTCTCTCTTTCAGTTGGACAACAGTGACATTTATGCCTTTCCACCTCTTCCTCTGCTGCCCAAAGTTCTATTAAAAACCAGAGCAGACAGACCAAAGATGATTCTCATTGCTCCAGACTGGCCAAGACAGCACTGGTACCCACTCCTGAGGAGCCTGACGCATTCCCCTCCATGGACCCTACCTCTAATGCCTCTTCTTCTGACTCAGCACAGCTTCAAAACTCTTCACAGTCAGCTGAAAACACTCAATCTGGCCGCAAGGAATATTCCTTAACATCACAACAGACCCTATCTCCAAGGAGGTGCAGGATGTCATTTTGGAGGCCAGAAGGCCATCTACTAGAAAAGCTTACTCCGCAAAATGGAAACGGTTTTGAGCCTGGAATGAGAAAAAGGGCCAGAATCCTGGAAAACTGAATTTACCTCAAATATTACAATATGTAGCTGAGCTGCTAAGCAGTGGACTTTCATTCTCCTCCATCAAAATCCATGCCTCAGCCATTTCTGCAGAATACAACACTGATCCACCTTTATTCTCTCATCCCCTCTTAAGACAGTTCCTCAGAGGGGCTAAGAATATAAAACCCCCAAGGAAACAACCAATACCTGCTTGGGAGCTCAATTTCATTCTAGAAAAGCTGACCTTGCCTCCTTTTGAGCCAGCTGCCTCAACAGATTTGCAATATTTGTCCTGGAAAACAGCTTTCCTTCTGGCCATCACCTCAGCTCGTAGGGTATCGGAACTACAAGCCCTCATGGCTGTGCAGCCTTTTATCATCTTTCATCAGGACAGAGTTTCCTTACGAACCAACCCGTCCTTCATGCCAAAGGTGGTATCCAGGGTAGCTTTGAATCGGGCTATACACTTACCTACCTTTTACCCTAATCCTCAAAACAAAGGGGAGAGACTACTACATTCCTTGGACATCCACAGACAGCTGCATTATTATTTGGACAGAACGAAGCCCTTCAGAAAATCAGAACAGCTCTTTGTGTCCTATGCTATAGGAGCTCAAGGGAAGACAATCTCAAAATGGATAGCCCACTGCATACGCTTTTGTTACTCTTTTCATGGTAAAACTGTACCTGCAGGCGTCAGATCTCACTCCACAAGGGCCACAGCTACCTCTGCAGCTTTCCTCAGAGGAGTTCCTACCAAAGATATTTTGGAAGCAGCCACTTGGAGTTCTGTGCATACCTTCTCCAAGCACTACCACCTACCATTATACTCCAAAACTAGAGCAGGCTTTACCACTGCAGTCTTGCAGGGCATCCTGGCTCCTCCTAGTTCCACCTAGTGCCTACCACCCCTTTCTTAGCTTTAGGATTCTACCCATCTGTTATGACTGCAGCTGTATGCACGATGAACATAGTACAGTTTTGTACCTACCATAAATGTAGATGTTCGAGTGCTAATACAGCTGCAGTCCAGGTTTCCTTCCCTCCTTCCCCTCTTGGGACAGGCCTATTGGCTAACACCTCCTCATACAACCTGATTGGGGTATTCATTTATGGTGTATTTGCTTGCAACTACTGTATTTTGATTATATTGCATTGCTTTATTACACAAATTTATGTATTGCCTTCCTTCTGGGGGCACCTGACATCTGGGGCAAGAAAAACTGAAGAAAATGGCGTCGGCTGGTTCTTTTATACCCCTGTCGCACTGACGTCAGGGAAGAAGCAACGACAACCGACGCCAGACCTAGACTTTGGAATTCGGCCGACCGAGGACCCGCCTGACGGCAGGAGAACCCATCTGTTATGACTGCAGCTGTATTAGCACTCGAACATCTACTTTTATGGTAGGTACAAAACTGTACTTTTCGCATAATATTGGGGCTTGTTTGGTATGAAATAACTTTATACAACTGTTGGAGGATATGTAAGAAATCATTTTTGTCTTAAAATATCAGGACATTTGCCATTTTTCATATTTTTCTATAGGATACTATGGCCCAAATAGGTACTGTCCCACTTAGAGGGACAAGTGGTAACCCTGCTTAAAATTTTGGGTTTAGTTCTCTTAATCCTCATTTACCAACTGTTTGACTGTGAAGAAGTCACTTTAAGCAAGCTACCTGTGCTTACTGGATTTATCTAGTTAACAAATAACATGATTTGGGCAGCCACGGTGGTGCAGCAGTTAGCGTTGCCGCCTCACAGCAAGAGGTTCTCCGGTTCGATCCTCGGCTGGGGTGCCTTCTGTGCAGAGGTCTGCATGTCCTCCCTGTGGTCGCGTGGGTTTCCTCCGGGTGCTCCGGTTTCCTCCCACATCCCAAAGACATGCTGTAGGTGGATTGGACACACTACATTGGCCATAGGCATGAGTGTGTGCATGTGTGTGCCTTTTGTGGAAGGTTGGGCGCCGGGCTGGCAACTCGACACCATAAAACTCCACTGCCAATCATGAGCGGACAGTGATCTGCTGTGGCGACCCCTAACCGGAAAAAGCCGAAAGAAGAACAACAAATAACATGATTTGCTAAGTATAGGATTAGTTTAGGTTTGAGAACATTTCCTCTTTATGTGGTTTTAAAATAGACTGAAGTGGTAATGGATTTTCAGTTATTTGTAACTTTCATTTGCATTTCCCAACTGCTGTACGCTTATTTGACAATCCTACTTCTGCATAGTGTACAAATTCCTAGAGTTTGTTCAGGGCAGTTGTACAGCTGGAATAACACAAGCGAAGAGGCCAAGAAATTGCTGGTTGACACCATTAGTGATTTAGGTGAAACTATAATGTGGCAGCTGCTAGTAATATGGTTGTTTACCTTCTGTGTAATCAAGCTTATTAATGTGAGCTTTCCAGCATGTGAACAAAGTCACAATTGGTTACAGCTTTGACAGATAGAGGCTGCCCTCATTTTAAGTGGCAATTAAATACAGACTGTTATTCTGATAGAGTATCTACTTAACATTATTTTTATTCACCTCTTGGGATCATATTTCATTAATATTTTAAAATGTTTATGCAACCATTTTAATGTGACCATATCAGGATTCCAGTCTGCATTCACAGTGCTAAGTACTCCTATTGGCTAAGTATTCAGTATTCACTATGGGTTTTGTTGCAATTGAAATAAATGCCTGTTTTTTTTTTAATTTATCAAAACAGGGGAATTATTACATTTTATTTTTTTTAAAGGCAATATATATGTATACTTCAAAGAAACAGTACAAAATATCACTATGGTTGTTTACTTTTCCATCAGTATATGTGTACCTATGTCACAGTTGTAGCTATGATTTAATAAAGATGTTTAAAATTGCATCTGATCTAAAGTAAGCAAATATGTTTGTGACCATGCTGTTATGCAGGAAATAATCTTGGCATCTGTTTTGTACTTGGTTTACTTAAAATGTGCATTTGTGAGTACAAATGTTATTTTGCTGCACACCATACCTCTGACCCTGCCCAGAGTTTCAGAATGTCCCCGATTTTACCTAATATTCTTGCCCTGCCTCTCATATTTTTTTCATTTTTTGTAAATCTGAGAATTGTTTATTAATGAGGGACATTAACTTTTCATGTTTGATACTGTTTAGAATATGCATGTTGATGCAAAACTTGTTCTATTCACTTTTTTAAAGTGAATTAGAGTAATATTTAAAGTACTGTCCCTGATTTAGACCTTTACCCCCCATTATTTTTGGTTTTGTCCAGCATTTATGAGCAGAGTAGTTGAGAGACATTCTTCACATCTTGTAATTTAGCATTTTTGTGATATTTATAATAAGAGAACGGATGATCATCCTGCTTGTATTAACTCTCATTTCTTTCTTACAACTTATAGGTGCTGGTGGAGGAAGGCCCCATTGATCTAATTATGTTATATGCAGCCCCTCCTTCCTCTTTTTTCACCCATTTTGAGGAAACCTTTAGACGTTTCTATCTTGCACACTTCACTGTCATCATCAGCAATGTTTTGGAGGGTCTCACTATATTCACAGAGAAATAATGTTTCCCGGTGTTTGTTTTTTATTCTTAAGTTACTATCCTGGTCTCCACCTTCCTTTTCACCCATTCTTTCTGATCATTTGTTTGCTGCTTACCTGTTGCCAGGGGTACCTTGCATCACTTACGTCTTCAAAGTATTCCCAGTTGTTTGGGTCCTTTTCTTGTTTCATTTCCTTTATACCTTGGTTGCACAATATCATTTAGCTTGGTGACTCTTTTTAAATGTGGCCTCTGAAAATGAACACAGAATTTCAAATAAGGTTCCACCTGCACTTTGTGTAACTGGAGATTAACTCCTGTATCTCTTGAGGTCACACCTTTAACAGTACTCCCCCACATTTTGTTGGTCTTTGGTAGTGTTCTCTCACATTGTACAGCATTATTCACTTGATGCTAACTAGAGTACAGAAATTTGTCTCTGTCCTATCTACCTTTCTGTCAAAAATAAGTAAATGCCAGATCAGGTGGGAAGGGTGAGTCTGATATCAAACAGGTCAGTTATGTCTGCTTGTAAACTTCACTAACTTAAAAAAGAAAACAAAAATCACTGAGACTCTAAATCAGAATATATGTGAGGTTCACCAACGTCCATAATCTTTGAGCACTGTGGTTCCTCTGTACCTTTGAATATAATACCCCTTTTGGAACATACCTCACAAAGCACTTTTTTGTTAAATATCTTTGAGTCATCACATTTCAGTCTGCAACATGGCACCACATTTAAAAAAAAAAGAAAATGAACGCAAGTAACAGTTTCCATTGTTATCATATACTATACAGTGGATATAAAAAGTGTACACAACCCCTGTTAAAATGCCAGGTTTTTGTGATATAAAAAAATGAGACCACAATAAATCATTTCAAAACTTTTCCCACTTTTAATGTGACCTATAACCTGTACAGTTCAATTGAAAAAAAAAAAAACAAATCTGTTAGGGGAGAAAATATAAAAAATAAACTGCAATAAGCTGCTTGCATAAGTGTGCACACCCTTAATCTAATACTTTGAAACACCTTTTGATTTAATTACAGCATTCAGTCTTCTTGGGTACACACTTGCCATCAATTAAAGAGACTCTGATTAACCCCAAATAAAGTTCAGCTGTCCTAGTAGGATTTTCCTGACATTTACTCAGTTGCCTGCTAAAGCAAAAGCCATGGTTCGCAGAGAGCTTACAAAGCATCAAACGGATCTCATTGTTGAAAGGTATCAATCAGGAGAAGGGTACAAAACAATTTCCACAGCATTGGATATACCATGGAACACAGTGAAGACGGTCATCAAAAAGAGGAGAAAATATGCGACAACGGTGAAGTTGCAAAGAACTGGAGGTCCCTCCAAAATTGATGAAAAAACAAGATGAATACTGGTCAGGGAGGCCGCCAAGAGACCTACAGCAACACTGAAGGAGCTGTAGGAATTTCTGGCAAGTACTGGTTGTGTACTACATGTGACAACAATCTCCCGTATTCTCCATATGTCTGGTCTGTGGGGTAGGATTGCAAAACTGAAGCCTTTTCTTACACAGAAAAACATCCAGGCCCAGATAAAATTTGCAAAACAATACATCGTCTGCCAAAAGCATGTGGAAAAATGTGATATGGTCTGATGAGACCAAGGTTGAACTTCTTGCCCACAATTCCAAAAGGTACATGTGGCGCGGAAACAATACTTCACATCACCAAAAGAGCACCATCTCCACAGTGAATCATAGTGGTGGCAGTATCATGCTTTGGGGTTGCTTTTCTTCAGCTGGAACTGGGGCTTTAGTCAAGGTGGAGGGAATTATGAACAGTTCCAAATACCAGTCACTTTTGGCCCAAAACATTCAGGTGTCTGCTAGATAGCTGAAGATGAAGAGGAATTTCACCTTTCAATATGATAATGATCCCAAGCATACATCCAAATCAACAAAATAATGGCTTCACCAAAAGGAAATTAAAGTTTTGGAATGGCTCAGCCAGAGCCCAGACCTAAATTCAGTAGAAAATCTGTGGGGTGACCTGAAGAGGGCTGTGCAAAAGAGATGCCTTTGTAGTCTGAGAGATTTGGAGCGCTTTTGCAAGGAAGAGTGACCAAATATTACCAAGTCAAGTTGTGGCATGCTGATAGACACCTACCCAAGAAGACTGAATGCTATAATTAAATCAAAAGTGCTTCAACAAAGTATTAGTTTAAGGGTATGCATACTTATGTAACCAGCTTATTGTACGTTTTTTATTTTTTTATAGTTTTCCCCCTGACAGATTTGTTTGTTTTTCAATTGAATTGTACAGGTTATAGGTCACATTAAAGATGGGAAAAGTTTTGAAATGATTTATTGTGGTCTCATTTTTTTATATCACAAAAACCTGACATTTTAACAGGGGTGTGTACACTTTTATATCCACTGTATATGTTTTTTTTTAACAATTTTCATTCACTCCAACATTGCATAATTACTGCCCTTCCCTTAAACTTACACCACAACAGTTTGAGTTTGTTAAAACTAATCTGGAGGAGATTGTTGACAAACAAGGATTGACCAAGATAAATGCGGAAAATAATGTATTATTACCTATAAACCTTGCTCATGAAGTAAAACCGAAGAGTGAATTTGCATTGCTAAATACTTTTTTCTATGCTATCAATGAGCCTAATTAGGGAGATGGAAAAATCCAGAGCCCACACTATCTGAAGTAATAGATGTGATGAACAACTTGTATAGAAAGAAGAATTCTATAAGAGATGTGCAGAGGATATACCGCGGTGGTGCAGCAGTTAGCATTGTCGCCTCACAGCAAGAGGTATTCCGGTTCAATTCTCGGCCGGAGCACCTTCTTTGTGGAGTCTGCATGCCCTCCCCGCGGTAGAGTGACGTTTAAAGATATGCCAGTAGGTGCATGTGTGAATGGGGGTGCCTTCGTTGAAGGTTGGGCGTTACCTCTGCACCGTAAACATCTACTGCCAATCATAAGCAGACTGGTGTTCCGCCGTGGCGACCCCTAACCGGGAAAAGCCAAAAGACATTACTATGTGCAGAGGAGAAGCAAGATTTCATAAAAGTGGCCTTTTCGGCTAACACAATTTGGGGGTCAGGTCTTACAAGGGTAGCTTATTTTATCCTCTCTCCCAGGGCCTAGATTAGTAAATTTTTTAATGGATTGTAATATTGATAGAAGCATGAGGGGGTTAGGCCTTCCTGCCTCCTCTTGTTCTTTTTTTTAAACACTTTATAAAATCATCACTTAAGACATAGGTACACATACATTAATAGAAAACAACCAATATTTACATTTTTCTATTTACACCATACCTGTCAACTGTCCAGATTTTTACCTCATATTATTATGTTGTTCAAAAAATTGTTGTTCTGACAAATCACTGAGAACTGAAGGCACTAAATAATGATATACATATGAGTTTCGAACTTCCTTAGCTTCAGGAAAATGCATGCTAACACAAGTCCTGTTGTTCTAGTAGTTTTATACTTTTATAAAAGTAGATGTTAGAGTGTTCAATCTCGCCGTTTGTTCTTACAAATGGGTGTCGGAGCCGATCCTCGGCTCCGAGTCGGCCGCTTAGCAAAGCTCTGCATCTAGGAAAAGCTCGAGACGAACCTACTTCCCACAATTCCCTCTGCCTCTACCTCAGATCTAGTTTGCCGCTGCAACTGATCGCATCGATTTTGAGAGCTCTGACCAACTTTGGGAAGATAAGCTATTTCTACTTATATATTCTTGAATAATCTTCAAATTTTTTTTTGGGAAACATGTCTTTAGTGTGTGTGTGTGTGTGTGTGTGTGTGTGTGTGTGTGTGTGTGTGTGTGTGTGTGTGCCTGATTCATCTTTGGCTACTCTAATATATATATAATTTATATATATATATATATATATATTTAGTTTCCTTAGGGCCTACCCCTCCTAATTCTAGGTTTAGGGTTGAATTTGAATTTGATTTTGATTTTTGCTATTAGTATTGCTGTGTTTGTGGACTTGAGTCCAACCATTTTCAAACTGTTTTTTGTTATAATTGTTTGTTTTTTCAACAGGATATGTCTGAAAAAGCTAAGTCGGGATTTAAGAGGGGTCAGTGTGGGCAAAAGATGTCTGTCACTGACAACCATAGCTCCTGTGTCTACTGTCTTGGCCCTCTCCATCTACAAGAAGACTGCTCTATTTGTCATTCTTTTAGTGGAAGGGTCATGACAGATAGGCGCAGGAAGCTTATGGATAGGGGTCTTTTGAAGCCTTCCTTCCAAGAGGAGCTTGACAAGTCGGACCAGGCTTCTAAGTCCTCAAAGGGATCGAAGACATCGGAGCCCATGTCATCGGCTCCGAGCTCTTCGTTTAAAGTTCGTTCACCGGTTCCACAGGCTTCGGGGCCGAGTGTCGAGCTTCTTACTGTGACCGAGCCTCGAGTCTTGGAACCGGTGTCAGAGCTTCCACCTCCTGCCTTATTGAGGTCGGTACCATCCTCGGTTTCTTCGACCTGTTCTTCCAGGCCCCTCTCCGACACCGACATAGATCGTGTGGTGCAGAAGTTAATGGAGAACACGGTCCTGTCCAAACTCATTTCAGTCTCCTCCCAGTTGGTGTCGAGACTCGAAGGCCTTCCCTTATCTCCATCTGATCCTCCTCCGAGGCCTACACAGCTTTCGGAGCCGAGAGATGTTGATCTGATGATTGTGGAGCCCTTGGTGGCCGGAACCGTCCCTTCCTCAGTCTGCACCGTTGACCTCGACTCTGTCGGAGCAGGCGGACTCGCGGAACAGACGATCCCTCCTTGGCTCCGGGACTGAGAGTCGAACCGATCTTTCGGTGCCGACTCTCCCCCTCGGTGCCTCGGCACGGATCACTTCGGCTCCATCCTCGGGGTCGATGCCCTTGGCCTCCGCGTCGGAGACACTTCCGCGTTCTTCGGAACCGGAGGACTCCTCGGCTCGGGGTCCTGGGGCCTTTGACCTCATGAGGAAGGTATTGTCTTCTCAGACGACCACGTCAACAGAAACAACTTCTCTCTCCCATAAAGGTCCGTTGTCTACTTCTGCACCCACGACTACCCACAAGCGTAGAGCACCAGTGTCTCAGCCACTCCCAGAGGGAGCCCCTTCTTCCTCGGAGGCCTCATCGGAAGCCCCTGCCGATGACGTTCCGAGGAAAAAGTTGTGCAAGAGGAGGCACTTAGATTCTCCACAGGAATCTTTAACATCGGATACGGACTTAGATGAGTCAGAAGGGTCCCCAAAATCACCCTCAGAGGATGTCTCCTTTGCTGACATCCTGGAGATCCTGAAGCAGAGAGGTGATTGGCAGGCCCTACCCCCTTCTGAGGATGAGTCGATTCTGCTGAAGGCATTTGGTGCTCGCCCTTCCTCCTCCTGGGTCACTCCGCCCTTCGATGAGTTAATGGAGTTAATTGCTCGAAGGGCGTGGGAGACTCCTGACACAGTGGAGCCAGTTCCCAGGAAACCTAACAAATACATCACTGCCCCTCTGGACAAGTCATGCCTAACTAAGGGAGTTTCAGTGGATGCTATGGTGGTGGCCGCAGCCACTAAAAAGGAGATGTCCGAATCTTAGTCGTCTGTCCATCCCCCTAACAGAGACTCTAGGACCATGGACAGATATGGGAAGCGCATTTTCAGTTCAGCGACTTTCTCTATGCGATCGCTGAACTACTTGACACACTTTACACGTTTACAGAAGGATCTAGTCAAAGAGTTGGGAGATGCCCTCCAGGGTAATACAGATGCTGTTGTCTCGGACAAAGTTACAGCACAACTCAACACCCTTACATCCATAGTGAACTCGTCCATGAGGCTCCTCTCATATGCGGCCGAGGGGTCAAGTAGGGCTGCAGCCTCAGTGATTGCTATTCGTAGACAATCCTGGATGCGGCTGTGCTCCTTTGCGGAAGCCTTAAAGTCTTCCTTTACTAACGCCCCCTTTGATGGTGCCACTCTTTTTGGCCCCAAAGTAAAGGAGACCCTAACCCGGTGTGAACAGGAGGGAAAGACTCTGTCTGCTGTCAGAGTCCGTTTTTCCACCCCATCCAGACCGTACCCCAAAGGGCAACAAGGTGGAAAGATGTGGTTTCGTAAACCCCAGGGTTCTTTCCCAGGCACACAGGGTGATCCCCCCCCCCAGAGGCAGAGGAGGGGGCAGAAATGGAAGACGCCGCTTTGGCGGTAGAGGGGGTCCGCAGAACCAAGGTGACAGGAATACTATCCCTGGGAAGCCTTTCCAGCACTCCTGAGAGGAGGCCCGACTGTCCTGCTCTGGAGGCAGTCGGGGGTCGCTTAGCTTTATACCCTCAGGCCTGGCAAAGCCTTACTTCAGACAATTGGGTAAAAAGCATTATCACCAGAGGTTACAAAATCCCCTTTGTATTTCCCCCATTACCACAAAGATGGTTTCCAGATGTACCACCCCATTTGCGAAAACCTGCAGCGATAGAAATCTCAAAGCTGCTAGAAAAAAAAGAGTCATCCAACCAGTCCCGGCGGACCAAAGAGGATCCGGAACTTACTCAAGGTTCTTTTTAGTTCCAAAGAAGACAGGGGACTGGAGGCCAATTCTGGACCTAAGCAATCTCAATACATTTGTGAAGAAAGAAAAGTTCCGGATGGTCACGCTTCAATCGATCCTTCTGTTTTTACAGAACGACGACTGGATGTGCTCAATAGATCTCGGGGATGCCTACTACCACATCAAAATGGCCAGAGTGTCCAGAGATCGCCTGCGCTTCCGGCTGGGAGCTAGCCACTTTCAGTTTCGGGCCCTGCCCTTTGGTCTAACCTCAGCCCCCAGGGTTTTCACCAAATGCATGGCAGTGGTAGCGTCTCACTTGAGACGCCTAGGATTCTGGGTGTTTCCGTATCTGGACGACTGGCTCCTTACTGCCACCACCGAGCGTCAACTGATACAGGCCAGGGACTACACAATCAGCCTTTGTGCTCAGCTAGAAATTTCGATAAATTTCGAAAAATCTGCGTTACAGCCCTCGCAGCATATTTCATTTATAGGCACAGATCTAGATACCCGTTCTATGCTACTAAAACTACCCCTCACAAGAATAGCTTCCCTGCAAGATCACGTATCTCTCCTGCTATTGTCCAAAAAGTCCCCATCCAATTTAGTCCTGAAAGTCTTAGGGCTCATGTCAGCTTCCCTCATTGCAGTTCCCTTGGGGAGGCTACACATGAGAGTTCTCCAATGGCTGCTGTTCGCACAGTGGTCGTTCCAGCAGTTACCGCACACGAGATTCACATAAGGAATACCTGCAAAGCACACCTGTCTTGGTGGTTACAGAATCACAACTTCATCAGCGGCCGGCCGTTTGTGTTACCCAAACCAACAGCCACAGTGACCACGGACGCTTCCCTGATAGGGTGGGGGGGCATCTTTCAGGGACAGACAGTCCAAGGCGAATGGTCCAGCTTAGAATACAACTTGCACATAAATGTTCTAGAGATGAGGGCAGTGTTTCTAGCGTTGCAACACTTCTCCCCCCTTCTACCTCTAGGGACCATTGCAGTACAGACAGAAAACATGTCCGTAGTCTGGTACATAAACAAACAGGGAGGAACCAAGTCTTACCAGCTGTGCAGAGAGGCCATGAGAATTTGGCAATGGGCAGAATCCACGGGTCGCTTTCCAATAGCAATGCACATCCCGGGGTTATCCAACGTCATAGCGGACAGGTTGAGCAGAGCCATCCTGTTACCTCACGAGTGGTCCCTCAATCAGAAAGTCGCGGAAAGGATTTTCCGCAAATGGGGCCAGCCTTGCTGCGATCTGTTTGAGTCTCCAATGAACGCCAATTGCAGAAGCTACTTTGCCCTTTTACCCCCTCCAGGGGATGTCCCAAGGGACGCTCTGATTCACGATTGGCCCCCGGGTCTCCTGTACGCTTTCCCTCCTATACCACTGATCCCGAAATTTCTTCAGAAAGCCAAGGACCAGGAGAGGACTATAATTCTCATTGCCCCATTCTGGCCTCGACAGATTTGGTTCCCCTTTCTTCAAGCCCACCAAATATGGGAGCCCTGGATTCTGGACCCAGTGCCAGACTTGCTGACTCATTCGTCAGGAGCACCTCACCCGTTGCTCCTATCCCTCAAGTTAGCAGCTTGGCTGCTCCGCTTCCCTTCTTAGCCAGGTCTGGTCTTCTCTCTCCGGCGGTTCAGGACATTCTGGTCGCCTCTCATAAGGCTTCCACTACTAAAATCTATACCAGTAAGTAGAAACGTTTCGTCTACTGGGCGACTACACAGCATTTGGATCCCTTAGTAGCCCCTCTAAACAAGATTTTGGAGTTCCTGTCCATGCTGTTTCACCAAGGAGCCTCTACTGCCACTTTAAAAGTTCAGTTGGCCGCTATTTCCAACTTTCATGTAGGAGAAAACGGAGCTCACATTATGGCTCATAGGCTTTGTAAAGCCTTCATGAAAGGGTCCTTTCATCTCAGACCAACAGTTAGGTTACCTACAGCTCCTTGGAATCTAAATTTGCTCTTATCCCAACTAATTTTACCACCCTTTGAACCAGCTTCTTCCTGTTCCTTAAAGTTCTTGTCCTGGAAGACTCTTTTCCTAGTAGCTATCACTTCAGCCAGACGAGTATCAGAACTTCAGGCACTTTCCATCAAGCAGCCATATTTAATTTTTCACCCTGACATGGTATCATTATGCACCAACCCTTCCTTCCTCCCTAAGGTTTGTTCGGTCAACAACATTAATCAGTCCATTGAGCTTCCTACATTTTTCAAAAACCACTCCCAACAAGCTGGAATATATGTTGCACAAATTGGATGTTCATAGACAACTCAGATTCTACCTGGATAGAACTAAGAACCATAGGAAAACGGACCAACTCTTTATAGCCTTTGCAGACAACAAAAAGGGCATGGCAGTGACGAAGCGCACACTTTCTAAATGGCTAACTGATTGTATAACCTTCGTTTATTCTGCTTCAAATCAGATTTTGCCCACCAAACCAAAGGGACATTCTACGAGGTCAGTGTCCACATCTCTGGCTCATGCGGCTCGTCTGCCATTGGATACTATTTGCGCAGCCGCCACTTGGTCTAAACCGCATACATTCATCACTCATTATAAAGTTGACAGGACTTCCAGGGATAGAGCATCTTTTGGTTCCACTGTGCTCAGGAACGTTCTTCCGTGAGTCACTCAGGGTAACGGAGCTAGGGACGCTACCCATTTGTAAGAACAAACGGCGAGATTGAACACTCTCACATAAAGAAGTTATGTCCTTACCATAACGTTCCATGTGGAGTGTTCATCTCGCCTTTGTTCTTACATCCCCACCCTCCCACCCTCAGGTCTGGAAGAGCGTACGGGTTTAGAAGTCTGGTCTGTTTGTCTCCCACTAGTGGTCTCTCTGTTGTTCCTACTGGCTTGAGCTAGTGTCTAATACTTATGTATCCTTTTATGCTCATAACCTTTGTTGTTGCTGGATCTGGTCTTGTTTGCAAACTAGGTCTGAGGTAGAGGCAGAGGGAATTGTGGGAGGTAGGTTGGTCACGAGCTTCTCCTAGATGCAGAGCTTTGCTAAGCGGCCGACACCCATATGTAAGAACAAAGGCGAGATGAACACTCCACATGGAACGTTATGGTAAGGACATAACTTCTTTTTACTGTTTTTTGGCCTTTGTCCATCCCCCCACCCCCCATTATTTTAGGCTTTATCTAGATTTTTTTGTGCTGAGAGGTTGATAAGTATGATTTACACAGATTATACATTATATGTTTCTTTCTTTACAATTGTCTTTCAGTCCAATATTATATAGTTTAATTCCTGCCTTCCATTAAACCTCACTCCTCCTCTTGAATATTATTCTTCATGTATTGTTCACACAAATTCCATTTATTTCTTTGTAATTTGCTCCTTCCATTTCTAAGCTGCTTTCTTTTATT